>NC_140007.1:33390896-33403396 GCF_964263955.1 Coregonus lavaretus
CACAACTAGACCCAACCAAATCATGAGAAAACAAAAAGATAATTACCTGGCACATTGGAAAGTATTAACAAAAAAACTGAGCAAACTAGAATGCTATTTGGACCTAAACAGAGAGTACACAGTGGCAGAATACCTGACCACTGTGACTGACCCTAAATTAAGGAAAGCTTTGACTATGTACAGACTCAGTGAGCATAGCCTTGCTATTGAGAAAGGTAGCTGTAGGCTGTAGGCAATAATATTCCTGAGTGGCGCAGTGGTCTAAGGCACTGCATCGCAGTGCCAGCTGTGCCACTAGAGATCCTGGTTCGAGTCCAGGCTCTGTTGCAGCCGGCCGCGACCGGGAGACCCATGTGCGGCGCACAATTGGTCCAGCGTCGTCCAAGGTAGGTGTCAATGATGATGTAGGTGGGTGTGGTGGTGGAATCAGGCGCAGGACGCAGAACGTTAGTCCAACAGACTTTAGTAGATGCACACAAAAACAAGCACGAATAAATGCCCTGAGGCAAAACTCCGCACGTAGGCGAAAATAACGGGCGCACTAACAGGTGTGACAAAACCCTCCAAACAATATGGAGAAATAGCTCAACCGAGCAAACAGTAGAATAACAGCCTACCGGCACGACAGTCAAACAATCACACACAACACTAGACAAACACAACGAGACCTTATAGGACACTAATACACTAAACGATAACAGGTGTAACAACAATCAGACAAAAGCAAACGAACATAGAAACATGCAACGGTGGCAGCTAGTATTCCGGAGACGACGAACGCCGAAGCCTGCCCGAGCAAGGAAGAGAGGCAGCCTCGGCCGAAACCGTGACAGTACCCCCCCCTTGACGCGCGGCTCCAGACGTGCGCCGACTCCGGCCTCGGGGACGACCAGGAGGACGCGGAGCAGGATGCGTCGGGTGCCCACGATGGAATTCCGTCAGGAGAGACGGGTCCAAAATGTCTCTCCTCGGCACCCAGCACCGCTCCTCCGGGCCGTACCCCTCCCACTCCACTAGATATTGGAGACCCCCCATCCGACGTCTCGAATCCAAGATGGACCGCACGGAGTACGCCGGTGCCCCCTCGATGTCCAATGGGGGCGGAGGAGTCTCCCTGATCTCACTTTCTTGGAGTGGGCCAGCTACCACCGGCCTGAGAAGAGACACATGGAACGAGGGGTTAATACTTTTATACTCAACAGGTAGTTGTAATTTGTAACACACCTCGTTCAACCTTCTCAGGACTTTAAATGGCCCTACAAACCGCCGACCCAGTTTCCGACAGGGCAGGCGGAGGGGCAGGTTTCTGGTAGAGAGCCAGACTCGATCACCAGGTGCGTACACCGGTCCCTCACTGCGGTGGAGATCGGCGCTCGCCTTATGACGAAGGAGGGCCCGCTGCAGGTGGACGTGTGCAGCGTTCCATGTCTCCTCCGAGCGCCGCACCCACTCATCCACCGCAGGAGCCTCGATCTGGCTCTGCTGCCAAGGTGCCAGAACCGGCTGGTAACCTAACACACATTGGAAAGGGGTTAGGTTAGTGGAGGAATGGCGTAGGGAATTCTGGGCCATTTCGGCCCAGGGAACGTACCTTGCCCACTCCTCCTGCCGGTCCTGGCAGTATGTTCTAAGAAACCTACCCACATCCTGGTTCACACGTTCCACCTGCCCATTACTCTCCGGGTGGTAACCCGAGGTGAGGCTCACCGAGACCCCCAACCGCTCCATAAAAGCTCTCCAGACTCTGGGGGTAAATTGGGGACCTCGATCAGACACAATATCCTCGGGTACCCCGTAGTGCCGGAACACATGGGTGAATAGTGCTTCGGCGGTTTGCAGGGCAGTAGGAAGGCCCGGCATAGGGAGCAAACGACAGGCCTTAGAAAACCGGTCCACAACGACCAGTATAGTGGTATTCCCCTGTGAAGGAGGAAGGTCAGTGAGGAAATCCACCGAGAGGTGAGACCATGGTCGTTGTGGAACGGGCAGGGGTAATAACTTACCCCTAGGCAGATGTCTAGGCGCCTTACACTGGGCGCACACCGAGCAGGAGGAAACATAAACCCTCACATCCCTCGCCAACGTGGGCCACCAGTACTTGGCACTAAGACAGTGCACTGTCCGGCCGATACCAGGGTGTCCAGAGGAGGGTGACGTGTGAGCCCAATAAATCAATCGATCCCGAACCTCGAGCGGAACGTACTTCCGACCCTCCGGGCATTGAGGTGGACTAGGGTCGGTGCGTAACGCCCGCTCGAGTTCAGCATCGACCTCCCACACTACCGGTGCCACCAGACAAGACTCCGGCAGTATGGGAGTGGGCTCCACGGACCTCTCCTCCGTGTCATACCGCCGAGACAGTGCATCTGCCTTACCATTCTGTGACCCAGGGATGTACGTGATCTTAAATGTGAACCGGGTCAAAAACATATTCCACCTCGCCTGGCGAGGGTTCAGCCTCCTCGCTGCCCGGATGTACTCCAGGTTACGGTGGTCCGTCAAAATGAGGAAAGTGTGTTGAGCCCCCTCAAGCCAGTGCCTCCACACCTTTAGGGCCTGTACCACGGCTAACAGCTCCCTGTCCCCTACGTCATAGTTTCGCTCCGCCGGACTGAGCTTCTTGGAATAAAAAGCACAGGGGTGGAGTTTAGGTGGCGCGCCGGACCGTTGCGAAAGCACGGCTCCTATACCGGCCTCTGACGCGTCCACCTCTACCTGAAATGGCAAAGAGGGATCCGGATGCGCCAGCACCGGGGCCGAGGTAAACAGGTCCTTCAGCCTCCCAAACGCCCTGTCCGCCTCGGCTGACCACTGCAGACGCACCGGACCCCCCTTCAAAAGAGACGTTATGGGAGCTGCCACCTGTCCAAAACCCCGGATAAACCTCCGGTAGTAATTCGCAAACCCCAAAAACTGCTGCACCTCCTTCACAGTGGTTGGCGTTTGCCAATTACGCACGGCTGACACCCGGTCTACCTCCATCTTCACCCCTGACGCAGACAACTGATAACCCAAAAAGGAAACCGACTCCTGGAAAAACAGACACTTCTCTGCCTTGACATACAGGTCGTGCTCCAACAGCCTCCGCAACACTCGGCGCACCAGGGCCACATGCTCGACTCGGGTAGGCGAGTACACGAGAATGTCATCTATGTACACGACCACCCCCTGCCCCTGCATGTCCCTGAAGATCTCATCCACGAATGATTGGAAAACTGAAGGAGCGTTCATCAACCCGTATGGCATGACAAGATACTCGTAATGGCCCGAGGTGGTACTAAAGGCTGTCTTCCATTCATCGCCCCCCCCTAATGCGCACCAAGTTGTACGCGCTCCTGAGATCTAATTTAGTGAAGAAACGCGCCCCGTGCAATGACTCCGTCATGGTCGCAATCAGCGGGAGTGGATAACTGTACTTCACCGTGATCTGATTGAGACCACGGTAATCAATGCACGGGCGTAACCCACCATCCTTTTTCTTCACAAAAAAGAAACTCGAGGACGCAGGGGAAGTGGAAGGCCGTATGTATCCTTGTCTCAGAGATTCGTCTATGTAAGTCTCCATAGCTCTCTTCTCCTCCTGAGACAGAGGATACACATGGCTCCGTGGGAGCGCAGCTCCTGCCTGGAGGTCTATCGCACAATCTCCCTGCCTATGGGGAGGCAACTGCGTCGCCCTCGACTTACTGAACACAATAGCCAAATCCCCATACTCAGGGGGAACGTGCAATGCGGGCACCTGGTTTGGACTCTCCACCGAGGTAGCCCCTACGGAAACGCCTAAACATCGACCCACACACTGGGCAGACCACTCCATCAGAGCCCTCTCCTGCCACGAAATAGATGGGTTATGGGTACTCAACCAGGGCATGCCCAGCACCACCGGATACGCAGGCGAGTCGATCAGAAATAGCTGGATCATCTCCTGATGACCCCCCTGCGCACACATCCTAAGTGGCGCCGTGAGCTCCCTGATCAAGCCCGCACCCAACGGACGGCTATCTAGGGCATGAACGGGGAAGGGGACGTCAACAGGGAGAAGGGGAATCCCTAAGGCTAAACAAAATTCCTTATCAACAAAATTCCCAGCCGCACCTGAATCTACCAGCGCCTTATGCTGGGAATGAGGTGCTACCTGTGGAAAACGCACAGGTATACAGAAGTGTGCAACAGAGAGCTCTGGGTGAGTGGGGCGCCTACTCACCTGGAAGGACTCCCCAGTGCGGGACCTGTCGTCTTCTCCCCTAGGAGGCCATCCCCAGCACCTAGCCGCGGTGTGTCCTCCCCGACCACAGTTGGTGCAGGAGATGGACCCCCTCGTAATCCGACCCCTCCTCTCTCTAGCGCCAGCGCCACCGAGCTCCATGGGGCACGGCTCGGAGGCGCTGGAGGGGGAAATGGACGGACCCCCCTCGGGACGTCCGCGGGTAGCTAGCAGGGTATCCAGCCTGATGGACATGTCGACCAACTGGTCGAACGAGAGGCTGGTGTCCCTACAGGCCAGCTCCCTACGGACGTCCTCACGTAGACTACATCGATAGTGATCGATGAGGGCCCGCTCATTCCACCCTGCATCCGCCGCTAGAGTACGGAATTCCAAGGCGAACTCCTGGGCACTCCTCTTCCCCTGCCGGAGGCAGAACAGACGCTCCCCCGCCGCTTTCCCCTCCGGGGGATGGTCAAACACCGCCCTGAAGCGGCGGGAGAACTCGTCGTAGGTGATGGTGGTAGCGTCTATTCTCCTCCACTCTGCGTTGGCCCATTCCAACGCCTTACCGGAAAGGCAGGAGATCAGGGCGGACACGCTCTCGTGTCCCGAGGGCGCCGGGTGCACGGTGGCCAGGTAAAGCTCCACCTGGAGAAGGAATCCCTGACACCCGGCAGCGGTCCCATCGTAGGCCCTCGGGAGCGAGAGTCGAACTCCTCTGGGTTCCGGAGCGGGAATGGGCTGACTTGCCGATGGTGCGGGCAGGGAAGATGGTGGTGGAGGTGTCCCTCGGGTCTCCCAGCCTCGGATGGTGGTGATCACCTCCTGCAGTGCGGACCCCATCCGCAGGATCTGGTCATTCTGCTCGCGGACCCTGTCCTCCAGCGTCGCCTGTGCTGCTGCGGCTCCTGCTGATTCCATTCGAGCAGGTGTGTGATTCTGTCAATGATGATGTAGGTGGGTGTGGTGGTGGAATCAGGCGCAGGACGCAGAACGTTAGTCCAACAGACTTTAGTAGATGCACACAAAAACAAGCACGAATAAATGCCCTGAGGCAAAACTCCGCACGTAGGCGAAAATAACGGGCGCACTAACAGGTGTGACAAAACCCTCCAAACAATATGGAGAAATAGCTCAACCGAGCAAACAGTAGAATAACAGCCTACCGGCACGACAGTCAAACAATCACACACAACACTAGACAAACACAACGAGACCTTATAGGACACTAATACACTAAACGATAACAGGTGTAACAACAATCAGACAAAAGCAAACGAACATAGAAACATGCAACGATGGCAGCTAGTATTCCGGAGACGACGAACGCCGAAGCCTGCCCGAGCAAGGAAGAGAGGCAGCCTCGGCCGAAACCGTGACAGTAGGGGAGGGTTTGGCCGGCAGGGATGTGGGTTCGTTTCCCACGGGGGGTCAGTATGTCTTATTTCTTGTTTGTTTCACAATAAAAAATATTTTGCATCTGCAAAGTGGTAGGCATGTTGTGTAAATCAAATGATACAAACCCCCCCAAAAATCTAATTTAATTCCAGGTTGTAAGGCAACAAAATAGGAAAAATGCCAGGGGGGGTGAATACTTTCGCAAGCCGCTGTATTTCCCTCAGGTTACACAGACCAACAAAGAATTTGAAAACAAATCCAATTTTGATAAACTCCCATATCTATTGGGTGAAATACCACAGTGTGCAATCACAGCAGCAAGATATGTGACCTGTTGCCACAAGAAAAGGGCAACCAGTGAAGAACAAACACCATTGTAAATACAACCCATATTGATGTTTATTTATTTTCCCTTTTGTACTGTAACTATTTGCACATCGTTACAACACTGTATATAGACATAATATGACATTGGAACTTGTGTGAGTGTAATATTTACTGTTAACTTTTTATTGTTTAATTCATTTTTGTTTATCCATTTCACTTGTTTGGCAATGTAAAAATATGTTTCCCATGCCAATAAAGCCCCTTGAATTGAAATTAATTGAGAGGGAGGGAGGGAGGTAGGAGGGGAGGGGAGGTAGTGAGAGAGGGAGGGAGGGAATGAGAGGGAGGGAGAGAGAGAGAGGGAAAGATAGAAAGAGTGAGATGGAGAAAGAGAGGTTGTATGGAGGCATTCTCTCTCACCATGGAAGTAAGATCAGATCTTTGGCCTCTCTTTTAGTCCCCAGGAGAATCCCTCATCAGCCCCCAGTGGGACCATCATCACGACCCCCTACACCGTTCTCTCCATTCTCCTTCAACCCTAATTAGAATGTTCCTCAAGTACTCCCAGCCACATTCCATTGTAGTACCCTCCCCTCTCTGTTCTCTGCTAGCCAAGGAAACACATGTCTAGCGGCTAGCCCAGCAGATAAGGAAATGTAGGAACGTAAAGACTCTTTCTTGCTGTCTGTCGAGGACAGGTCAATAAATCAACAGTGTTTAATGGATTATGCAATTAGACGTCAACAGATGAAGAACTCTGAAAGCCCATACACATTACACCCCAACAGCTGGATATGTCATCTGGAATGCTAACCTTGACTGTGTTTTCTTTCAATCTCCCTCAAGGAGAGTGAATGCTTTTGTACTCGAGGCAGAGGTTGTGCACAGCTGCTTTTATAAAGAAGAAAAATCCATCTTCTAAATGAGCTAGTTCTATATCACAAAATACACTCCTGTAAACATAGCTAAAGTGTATTGAAAATCCATTACATGAAGGTTAGACTTGGTCTGTAGTCCGGAGGCTCACAGTCACACCAAACCCTGATGACTGCCTTCCTGTGTATGTGGAGGAACTACACTCTGATGGGCCTTTCTGCTAATTGGTAGTTACTCTACCCTCCTCCAGAGCAGGGTTTCCCAAACTCAGTCCAGGGACCCCCCGTGGGTGCACGTTTTGGTTTTTGCCCTAGCTTTGATTATTTTAATCAACTGTGTAGTGCTAGAGCAAAAAACAAAACGTGCACCCAGGGGGGCCCCAGGACCGAGTTTGGGAAACCGAGTTTGGGAAACCAAGTTTGGGAAACCCTGCTCCAGAGCATGTGTGTTTAAAGAGGAGCCACTATTAATTGAGCCCTCTGTAGGTCTCCTGAGAGGGAACTGAAACCGTGTCCACATCCCTGTCACCTAGCGATGGCTACCCATAGCATTGTCATGGGAATGGGAGGTCAGAGGGTCGAGGGGGACCGTGTGAATGGCTAATCAGGCACTTATTGTTCACCTCAGTCTCCAGACATCCGATTATGCTTTAGGAAGTTTATCTATCTAAATTACAGGGAGTGAATGTAGCCTTTCATATCACAGTGGAGTGGGCCCACTATCGCTCCATCCATGCTATTTTGAGAGCTGTGAAGAAAGATAGATGATGTTTGTTCGGCAAGGATGGGGTGGCTGAGGGGGCGCGTCTACGAGGCTGAAGCGTTTATGCCCGTCAGCGTTATTGCTTTTCGCTCCGCTCATGAAAAGCAGAGGCTTTACGAGTGTAGCGTGATGTGCTATAGTGTAGCGTAGCGAGGGAGAGAGGGTTGACTACCATGGGTCCTGGGGCTGTAGTGGCTGTGTGTCAGTGATCAGTGTGGCTGTCACCTGCCCTGATCTGTCGTAACACACACACACACACACACACACACACACACACACACACACACACACAATCACACACACACACAATCACACACACACACACACACACACAAACACACACACACACACACACATACACACACACACACACACACACACACACAAACACACAATGTAGTGGCTTTGTGTCAGTGATCACTGTGCCCTGGCCTGTTTGTCTGTCCTGAGACCACTGAGTGATGCTCTGAATGCTCCTCCCAGCCCCAGCCCTCTCCCGACCATCTCCCTTTGCTCTATATGTCACTTTGAGCCACCGTCCCTCCTCTCCTGCCACTGGATTGTGACTAGTTACCACAGCCAGTCATAAACCCACCTATTTCTTAATTTCTCTTCTTAAATTGTGATTTCAAACCTAACCCTACCATTAACCCTAACCTTAACCACACTGCTAGACTTATGCTTAACCCTAACCTTAAATTAAGACCAAAAAGCAACATTGTTACGATATAGCTGTGGTAACTAGTGGTAAACCCTGCCACTGCCACTCACACTCTGGCCTGGGTCACCACCATAGACACAGCCAGCCCCGCCCACCTCTGATGTGACTTGATGTGGAGTTCCATTCCCAACCAAATTAAGGACAGTTTAAATGATTCTGATGGCACCGTCGTTCATAGTTTAGATTTCTGTTGAGGAGATTTTATCAGACATTTTGACAGGTCATATTTCTCTTGGATGGGGCAAGGTCAAGCCACAAGTCCTCCAGCCAGATTCTCTAGTTGTTTCCTTGTCCATGTCATTCCATCACTGTGTATGTTTACCTGCAGTGTAGAGAAGCTCTGTTTGGTAGAAGCCATACTTAATAAGCATGCTCTCCTCCTCCTGCCCTGATGTGATCTTATCCCTGTGTAATGAAGCAGGGTGAGTGCAAGGTGGGGCTCAGTGAAGCACAGCAGAGACATGTCTACCAAATGGAACAGAAAGACAGCAGAAAGGACGAAGTCTGGCAGCCAGGGAGCAGGATGCACTAGGATCCACCTTGTCTCTCTCCTCTCTCTCTCTCTCTCTCTCTCTCTCTCTCTCTCTCTCTCTCTCTCTCTCTCTCTCTCTCTCTCTCTCTCTCTCTCTCTCTCTCTCTCTCTCTCTCTCTCTCTCTCTCTCTCTCTCTCTCTCTCTCTCTTTCCTCCCCCATCTCCTGCTCTCTCTCTCTCCATCTATAACCTCTCTCTCTCTCTCTCTCTCTCTCTCTCTCTCTCTCTCTCTCTCTCTCTCTCGCTCTCTCTCTCTCTCTCTCTCTCTTCTCTCTCTCTCTCTCTCTCTCTCTCTCTCTCTCTCTCTCTCTCTCTCTCTCTCTCCTCTCTCTCTCTCTCTCTCTCTCTCTCTCTCCTCTCTATCTTTAACCTCTCTCGCTCTCCATCTATAACCTCTCTCTCTCCATCTATAACCCCCCTCTCTCTCCATCTATAACCTTTCTCTCTCTCTCTATCTCTAACCTCTCTCTCTTTCCCATCTCTAACCTCTCCTTTCTCTCTCTCTTCCAGCCGGTGCCCATCGATGACTCGTTCTGTGGTTTGGACATCAACCAGCCCCTTGGCGGCTCTCAGCTGGTGACAGGACACACTCTCTACACAGAGACACGGGACCGCATGACCTCTGTCACCTCCTACGTCTACAACGGATACTGCGTAGCCTTCGTCGGCACCAAGAGCGGACGCCTCAAAAAGGTCAGTTACCATTACTGACAGTTATGGTCAGTTACCAGCAGTTATCGTCAGCCACGGCTTGGGTTTCTAAAATACTGACCATAATACAGGCCATCGAAGACTCCTCTCCATCGCACTCTGTTCTGGGCAGTCTTCTCCAGCTCGTTCGTCTTTTGAAAAAGTCCTCTATCTATTCTGGTGTCCCAGTTCAAGTTCAAGGTCCATTTAAAGAGATCCCAGCCACTTCATCACTGTTGAAGCCATGGCCTCAGGTGACTGGGGAGTCTGTCTGTCCACTGACTGGTCTTCAGACCCTCAGACACTGCAAAGTGGTGCTATTCTATTCCAGGGACTCAGTCCGGATGGAGCACAGTGTGGTGATGAGGAGAAGATAAACTTTTCTCCTCCATATTTAATGCTTTTGGTCCTGTGACAGTGAGGCAGGTGGGCAAGGGTGTAGACTGGCAGGGCGTAGGGGGGCAGTGGGTGTAGAGTGGCAGGGCGTAGGGGGGCAGTGGGTGTAGACTGGCAGGGCGTAGGGGGGCAGTGGGTGTAGAGTGGCAGGGCGTAGGGGGGCAGAGGTGTAGAGTGGCAGGGCGTAGGGGGCAGAGGTGTAGAGTGGCAGGACGTAGGGGGGCAGTGGGTGTAGAGTGGCAGGGCGTAGGGGGGCAGTGGGTGTAGAGTGGCAGGGCGTAGGGGAGCAGTGGGTGTAGAGTGGCAGGGCGTAGGGGGGCAGTGGGTGTAGAGTGGCAGGGCGTAGGGGAGCAGTGGGTGTAGAGTGGCAGGGCGTAGGGGGGCAGTGGGTGTAGAGTGGCAGGACGTAGGGGAGCAGTGGGTGTAGAGTGGCAGGGCGTAGGGGAGCAGTGGGTGTAGAGTGGCAGGGCGTAGGGGGGCAGTGGGTGTAGAGTGGCAGGGCGTAGGGGAGCAGTGGGTGTAGAGTGGCAGGGCGTAGGGGAGCAGTGGGTGTAGAGTGGCAGGGCGTAGGGGGGCAGTGGGTGTAGAGTGGCAGGGCGTAGGGGAGCAGTGGGTGTAGAGTGGCAGGGCGTAGGGGGGCAGAGGTGTAGAGTGGCAGGGCGTAGGGGAGCAGTGGGTGTAGAGTGGCAGGGCGTAGGGGGGCAGTGGGTGTAGAGTGGCAGGGCGTAGGGGGGCAGTGGGTGTAGAGTGGCAGGGCGTAGGGGGGCAGTGGGTGTAGAGTGGCAGGGCGTAGGGGAGCAGTGGGTGTAGAGTGGCAGGGCGTAGGGGAGCAGTGGGTGTCGTTCCTCTGTAGTGCTCATTATGTTCCCCTTATGGAATGAGCACTGTTAATGGCGGCCGTGCTGAATAACCTCGACTGGCCCATTAATTTTAATAGGGACCTTTATTCCTGCAACCCAGAGAGAGGGGGGAGGCTAGAGAGAGCAGGCCCACGCAAAACCCAGCCTCTGTCTCTGCTGGAGCGGCCAGACAATGCTGTCTGGCATTTGAAAAACAGCAGAATTGTTTTGAATTGAAATGACATTTGAATAGATTCTCAGATCCCAGCCTGTAGCTTTAAGGGCCACCAGTCCTCTTATCATGGCATATTTCACCCCACCGCACCAACACAGGCAGCTTATAGAGCACCTAGTGGATCATGTGGCTATTATGCATGGAAAGATTATAATGATGTTGGAGAAGTGGAGCGTGTTGTGTGGGCTACTTCGTCATATTCAAATTGGTAACCTGGCATTACACAGTCAGCACTGTTTTGGTATTAAAATTGAAGTGCAGTGGAAGCATTTAACAGTCAAATTATGTATGTGTACAGACCCGGGTTCGATCCCAGGCTGTGTCGCAGCCGGCCGCGACTGGGAGACCCATGAGGCGGTGAACAATTGGCCCAGCGTCGTCTGGCTTAGGGGAGGGTTTTGCTGGCTGGGATGTCCTTGTCCCATTGCGCTCTAGCGACTCCTTGTGGCGGGCCGGGCGCATACACGCTGACTTCGGTCACCAGTTGTACAGTGTTTCCTCCGACACATTGGTGCGGCTGGCTTCCGGGTTCAGCGAGCAGTGTGTCAAGAAGCAGTGTGGCTTGGCAGGGTCGTGTTTCGGAGGACGCATGGCTCTCAACCTTTGCCTCTCCCGAGCCCGTACAGGAGTTGCAGCGATGGGACAAGACTGTAACTACCAATTGGATATCACGAATTTGGGGAGAAAAAGGGGTAAAAAGTACAACAAAATAATAATAATAATAAAACCAACAAAGATGTATGTGTAATCTAGAAGGGCTACCTGTGTTGGGCTGCTGTCGAGGCTGCCTTGCTGCATGTAGATGATGTTGATGGTGGTTTGTGAGGTGAGTTTTCCCCTTACATTATAATGTAAAGCTCTTTGAGCATCTGGAAAAGTGCTTTACTGTATAAATCCAATCAGTTGCCATTGGTCATGGTGGTACTGTGTATCATGGATCCTCCTAGTGTATGACAGCAGATTGTGGGATTTGTCAGCAGCGGCTTGGCTCCTCCCCCTGGGAACTGTCACAGCTTGAGTGACAGTGTGGGCCTCTGTCACATGGGCCGGAGCAGGACAAAAACAACAGCTGTCACTCCTAGAGAGAGGATTAGAGGGAATGTGAGAGAGAGATGGAGAGTGGGGGGAAGAAAGAGGGAGGGATGGAGAGAGGGAGAAGGAGAGAGGGAGAGGGAGAAAGAGACCGCGAGAACGATAGAGGGATAGAGAGAGCAAATAACAGTTGTGCTGGTAAGAGCATCTTTCAACTGTTTTGGCTCGCCCTCTGTTTCCCTAGCCCCTGAGACACAACACAAATGGACCTGCTGGGTTATTTCGGTTTATTTAATTCAATCTGTGGCCCAATCAGGATGTGGAATTGAAAAAGACTCATTCGGCGTAGTCCCCCTTGTTTGAGGTACTTAATAATTTATAACTTTTTTTCTACATGGTTAAATTGAATTAGACAGTAGAACACAGTTCTCTCCACTCTGGTGCGTACAGTACTGTGCACAGTTTCCTTTTCATCTCCCTGCTGC
>NC_140007.1:33405896-33409283 GCF_964263955.1 Coregonus lavaretus
GTGTCCTGTTAAAATGTCAAAAGATTATCCAATGGTCTATTGGAAATTCCCAAACACAGTTGATTTATTGATAGCAGCTAACTTTCACCCAGAGACCTACATCAAGCTTCAAGGTTCTCTGGGTCAGAATCTGAGAAAGATTGCCATTTTTGAAATACTCCTAGATGATTTTGGGTCTATATTACCTAAGAGTAGCGTCATCTAAATGTGATGCTACGTGAGTGAGGAGGTTAATTTACTGCTTTAGAGCTTGGTGGGAAAAGAGAGGGAAGAGAGAGGTGGGGGGGGGGGCTAACTCCCTTTGATATAGCCAGTCAAGGATGGAAGCAGAGGAACATGTAGAAAGAAGGGATGTTAAAATGGAGAAAAAATAGAACCCTGTTATAGGATGAACGGAGCGCTTAAAGAGCCCCCAGCAGAACTCTCTCTCTCTGAGGGTTCCCCTGCTAACACCGCCCATCAATCCCATAACAGAGGAGAGAGATGAAGGAGGGAGCTGGGAATACTGGCAATGAAGGTTGATTCCACATCCCTGCTCCGTACTACCGAGTCAGGGGTTAAGGAGTATTGAGCCTGAGACCAAAGGGATGATTTCCCGGTGAGATTATCATAGGCCTATAGCTCCTTCAGTCCTTCATCATGTTGAAGCTGGCAGGACACACAGCGTGGCCTTTGTGTAATAATCCACAACCCACCTTTCAGAAACACATCTCCTATGTGATAGATGTAAGGGATGCTCCAGGCCAGTATGGGCAGTAGGCCATGCCTCTAGAGCTGGAGAACAGAGCAGTCCAACCCTCCAACCATGTGTATGTGGTTACAGTACAGTATGTCCTGCTACATTTGGCCTCATTGATTATTTTCATCACTCTGCTCTGGTGGATAATCAACATTTGGTTTGGATGGGTTCCTGGAACTAGGGACAGGGACATGAAAGGCTGGTTCAGGTGTGTCCCTCCCGACCCCCTCTGGGTTGCGAGTGTGGGTCGTTAATTGGTCAAATTGATCCTTTGTTCCATTGAACTGGTTAACTAACTAGGCCTGCCTGCCCCACGGGCACCCAGCCCACTGACCTGGTCACTGTCATATTATCTCTGTGACAGGTGGTTGTGGGGGGTCGAGGGGACGGGGGTGAGGGGATGGGGGTCGAGGGGACGGGGGTAAGAGGACAGGGGGCCACCGTGGTGGGACACAGCTGAACGTGGCAGACAAAGGGCCGGGGAGTTGAAAGGGATGCAGAGGACGACACGCGGAGGCAGCTATTCTATAGTTCTACTGTTCCCCATAGCAACTTGCAGGCAATGCCTGTATAGTCAAGCTGAACCTCCCCAAATGTGACTTGTGTGTATGTGCTTCTGTGAGTGTATATGCTTGGCCACCGAGCCAGCCTGGTCTGTGTTATTATTAGGCCTAGAGGCCTGGAGGTGTGGACTTAGGCTGTGGAGAGGGGAAAACATGGAGCTCCATGGTTGGGAGTAAGCTGAACTCTCAGGCCCAGAGAGCGGGCAGGCAGGCGGGCAGGGAGTGTAGGCCAAGAGGCCTGGAGGTCTGTAGGTCCAGGGAGTAAGGGGACTGTTCAGGACATTTCTAAGTGACATTTCTAAGTGACCCCAAACTTTTGAGTATATACAGTACCAGTCAAAAGTTTGGACACACCTACTCATTCAAGGGTTTTTCTTTATTTTTACTATTTTCTACATTGTAGAATAATAGTGAAGGCATCAAAACTATTGAATAACACATATGGAATCATGTAGTAACCAAAAAGGTGTTAAACAAATCAAAAAATATTTTATATTTGAGATTCTTCAAACAGCCACCCTTTGCCTTGATGACAGCTTTGCACACTCTTGGCATTCTCTCAACCAGCTTCATGAGGTAGTCACCTGGAATGTATTTCAATTAACAGCTGTGCCTTCTTAAAAATGAATTTGTGGAATGTCTTTCCTTCTTAATGCGTTTGAGCCAATCAGTTGTGTTGTGACAGAAGATAGCCCTATTTGGTAAAAGACCAAGTCCATATTATGGCAAGAATAGCTCAAATAAGCAAAGAGAAACGACAGTCCATCATTACTTTAAGACATGAAGGTCAGTCAATTCTGAACATTTCAAGAACTTTGAAAGTTTCTTCAAGTGCAGTCGCAAAAACCATCAAGCGCTATGATGAAACTGGCTCTCATGAGCACCGCCACAGGAGAGGAAGACCCAGAGTTACCTCTGCTGCAGAGGATAAGTTCATTAGAGTTACCAGCCTCAGCAATTGCAGCCCAAATAAATGCTTCACAGAGTTCAAGTAACATACACATCTCAACATCAACTGTTCAGAGGAGACTATGTGAATCAGGCCTTCATGGTCCAATTGCAGAAACAACTACTAAAGGACACCAATAGGTGAAGATACATTTTATTATTATTTATTATTATTTTTTTTGGGGGGGGGGGGGGGGGGGTTAGATCAGCTTAATATTGCAGATAGATTGTAACTTCCATCAATGTAGTTGTCTGCATCACTTCCAATCCCCCATGTTTTTTTTTTTATATATATATATACACTGCTCAAAAAAATAAAGGGAACACTTAAACAACACAATGTAACTCCAAGTCAATCACACTTCTGTGAAATCAAACTGTCCACTTAGGAAGCAACACTGATTGACAATAAATGTCACATGCTGTTGTGCAAATGGAATAGACAACAGGTGGAAATTATAGGCAATTAGCAAGACACCCCCAATAGAGGACTGGTTTTGCAGGTGGTGACCACAGACCACTTCTCAGTTCCTATGCTTCCTGGCTGATGTTTTGGTCACTTTTGAATGCTGGCGGTGCTTTCACTCTAGTGGTAGCATGAGACGGAGTCTACAACCCACACAAGTGGCTCAGGTAGTGCAGCTCATCCAGGATGGCACATCAATGCGAGCTGTGGCAAGAAGGTTTGCTGTGTCTGTCAGCGTAGTGTCCAGAGCATGGAGGCGCTACCAGGAGACAGGCCAGTACATCAGGAGACGTGGAGGAGGTCGTAGGAGGGCAACAACACAGCAGCAGGACTGCTACCTTCGCCTTTGTGGAAGGAGGAGCAGGAGGAGCACTGCCAGAGCCCTGCAAAATGACCTCCAGCAGGCCACAAATGTGCATGTGTCTGCTCAAACGGTCAGCAACAGACTCCATGAGGGTGGTATGAGGGCCCGACGTCCACAGGTGGGGGTTGTGCTTACAGCCCAACACCGTGCAGGACGTTTGGCATTTACCAGAGAACACCAAGATTGGCAAATTCGCCACTGGCGCCCTGTGCTCTTCACAGATGAAAGCAGGTTCACACTGAGCACGTGACAGACGTGACAGAGTCTGGAGACGCCGTGGAGAACGTTCTGCTGCCTGCAACATCCT
>NC_140007.1:33409483-33434483 GCF_964263955.1 Coregonus lavaretus
TAGAAATGGATCTGCCTCAGTCAGGGAAAGTAAAGAGTTTTATTGGTTTCACCATGTGGGGAGAAAACTATGGAGAGATGATACCGACATCATACAGTTGGGGCTGTGTGTACTGTACACCTTCCTCTTCCTTCTTCCTCTTCCTTCTGCTCTACTCCTTTCTCCTCCAGATCTCTTAGTGTGTGTGTGTGTGTGTGTGTGTGTGTGTGTGTGTGTGTGTGTGTGTGTGTGTGTGTGTGTGTGTGTGTGTGTGTGTGTGTGAGAGTGTGTGTGTGTGTATGTGTGTGTGCGTGTGTGCGCGTGTCGGTGTGTGTGTGTGTGTGTTAGTAGTCAGTCTGTGTGTGTGGTGGTGTTACTGATGTGTCCAGCAGTCTGTTTTGTGTGAAAGTCATTCCAGCCTGCCACCTGTTTGTCCTGGAGCACTGGAGGCATGGGACTGACTGACTGACAGACAGGGTTCATTTAACACACCCCACCTTCTAACGGCCAGTCCATCTGAGCTACCCTGTGTGTGTGTGTGATGGGGGGTTAATGTAACGGGAGTGAGCGTGAAGACCCCTGTGCACAGTGCAGCCGCTGTTGACGCCCCGACTTACGTGTCAATGGCTCCCTTTGTGTGCTGCGGGCCTCACTACAGAGCCTGGGACAGGTGGATAGCTACAGTGGGGGAAAAAAGTATTTAGTCAGCCACCAATTGTGCAAGTTCTCCCACTTAAAAAGATGAGAGAGGCCTGTAATTTTCATCATAGGTACACGTCAACTATGACAGACAAATTGAGATTTTTTTTTCTCCAGAAAATCACATTGTAGGATTTTTAATGAATTTATTTGCAAATTATGGTGGAAAATAAGTATTTGGTCACCTACAAACAAGCAAGATTTCTGGCTCTCACAGACCTGTAACTTCTTCTTTAAGAGGCTCCTCTGTCCTCCACTCGTTACCTGTATTAATGGCACCTGTTTGAACTTGTTATCAGTATAAAAGACACCTGTCCACAACCTCAAACAGTCACACTCCAAACTCCACTATGGCCAAGACCAAAGAGCTGTCAAAGGACACCAGAAACAAAATTGTAGACCTGCACCAGGCTGGGAAGACTGAATCTGCAATAGGTAAGCAGCTTGGTTTGAAGAAATCAACTGTGGGAGCAATTATTAGGAAATGGAAGACATACAAGACCACTGATAATCTCCCTCGATCTGGGGCTCCACGCAAGATCTCACCCCGTGGGGTCAAAATGATCACAAGAACGGTGAGCAAAAATCCCAGAACCACACGGGGGGACCTAGTGAATGACCTGCAGAGAGCTGGGACCAAAGTAACAAAGCCTACCATCAGTAACACACTACGCCGCCAGGGACTCAAATCCTGCAGTGCCAGACGTGTCCCCCTGCTTAAGCCAGTACATGTCCAGGCCCATCTGAAGTTTGCTAGAGTGCATTTGGATGATCCAGAACAGGATTGGGAGAATGTCATATGGTCAGATGAAACCAAAATAGAACTTTTTGGTAAAAACTCAACTCGTCGTGTTTGGAGGACAAAGAATGCTGAGTTGCATCCAAAGAACACCATACCTACTGTGAAGCATGGGGGTGGAAACATCATGCTTTGGGGCTGTTTTTCTGCAAAGGGACCAGGACGACTGATCCGTGTAAAGGAAAGAATGAATGGGGCCATGTATCGTGAGATTTTGAGTGAAAACCTCCTTCCATCAGCAAGGGCATTGAAGATGAAACGTGGCTGGGTCTTTCAGCATGACAATGATCCCAAACACACCGCCCGGGCAACGAAGGAGTGGCTTCGTAAGAAGCATTTCAAGGTCCTGGAGTGGCCTAGCCAGTCTCCAGATCTCAACCCCATAGAAAATCTTTGGAGGGAGTTGAAAGTCTGTGTTGCCCAGCGACAGCCCCAAAACATCACTGCTCTAGAGGAGATCTGTATGGAGGAATGGGCCAAAATACCAGCAACAGTGTGTGAAAACCTTGTGAAGACTTACAGAAAACGTTTGACCTGTGTCATTGCCAACAAAGGGTATATAACAAAGTATTGAGAAACTTTTGTTATTGACCAAAAACGTATTTTCCACCATAATTTGCAAATAAATTCATTAAAAATCCTACAATGTGATTTTCTGGATTTTTTTTCTCATTTTGTCTGTCATAGTTGACGTGTACCTATGATGAAAATTACAGGCCTCTCTCATCTTTTAAAGTGGGAGAACTTGCACAATTGGTGGCTGACTAAATACTTTTTTCCCCCACTGTATAGGGGCCCAACCCCTGCCTCCTAACCTTACCCAGCCCCTAACCCAGCCCAGGGTGATAATGCCGTACAACAGGCCTGTGTTTGGGGAACACAGGGGCTCTTAAAAGCCCCAACTGGGGTGTTACTCTGCCCCTCCCTCCCAGTGGGCCCCCAGTTTCACACTGACCATCGATCTGAAGAGAGAGACAGAAAGAGACAGGGCTGAATAGAGAGAGGTTGGCTTTGTCTGTCAGAAACGCTGGGTCTCTTTGTATGTTATACTGGATGCTTTCAAATAAAATATACTGTAGTTGTAAGGATAATGTTGGAAGGATAATGGGTGGATCCGTGTTGGTTGTGACCATGTTGTTTACTTACCCAGGTTGTAAAGCTGAAATCCTGTGCATTTTGAAAAGCCTTTCCTTCATGTGTCCCTGTGCTCTGTGGAGATATGCCGGACAGTATGTGGTCTTCGTGTCTGTGTATAGAAGACACCCTAGGAGAGACACGTGTGAGAGGAGCATTCCACTAGGCCATAGGTGAACAGGCTGATTGACATACATTTACATTTTACATTTTAGTCATTTAGCAGACGCCTCTTTTCCAGAGCGACTTACAGTTAGTGAGTGCATACATTTTCATACTGGCCTCCCAGCTGGAAGACTCTTTAGTAGGGATATACAGTGGCTTGCGAAAGTATTCACTCCCCTTGGCATTTTTCCTGGAATTAAAATGGATTTTATGGGGGGTTGTATCATTTGATTTACACAACATGCCTACCACTTTGAAGATGCAAAATATTTTTTATTGTGAAACAAACAAGAAATAAGACAAAAAAACAGAAAACTTCAGCATGCATAACTATTCACCTCCCCAAAGTCAATACTTTGTAGAGCCACCTTTTGCAGCAATTATTTTGGGGTATGTCTCTAAACGCTTGGCACATCTAGCCACTGCTCCAGCTCCTTCAAGTTGGATGGGTTCTGCTGGTGTACAGCAATCTTTAAGTCACACCACATATTCTCAATTGGATTGAAGTCTGGGCTTTGACTAGGCCATTCCAAGATATTTAAATGTTTCCCGTTAAACCACTCAAGTGTTGCTTTAGCAGTATGCTTAGGGTCACTGTCCTGCTGGAAGGTGAACCTCCGTCCCAGTCTCAAATCTCTGGAAGACTGAAACAGGTTTCCCTCAAGAATTTCCCTGTATTTAGCACCATCCATCATTCCTTCAATTCTGACCAGTTTCCCAGTCACTGCCGATTAAAAACATCCCCACAGCATGATGCTGCCACCACCATGATTCACTGTGGGGATGGTGTTCTCTGGGTGATGAGAGGTGTTGGGTTTGCGCCAGACATAGCGTTTTCCTTGATGGCCAAAAAGCTCAATTTTAGTCTAATCTGAGCAGAGTATCTTCTTCCATATGTTTGGGGAGTCTCCCACATGCCTTTTGGCGAACACCAAATGTGTTTGCTTATTTTTTTCTTTAAGCAATGGCTTTTTTCTGGCCACTCTTCAGTAAAGCCCAGCTCTGTGGAGTGTACGGCTTAAAGTGGTCCTATGGACAGATACTCCAATCTCCGCTGTGGAGCTTTGCAGCTCCTTCAGGGTTATCTTTGGTCTCTTTGTTGCCTCTCTGATTAATGCCCTCCTTGCCTGGTTCGTGAGTTTTGGTGGGCGGCCCTCTCTTGGCAGGTTTGTTGTGGTGCCATATTCTTTCAATTTTTTAATAATGGATTTAATGGTGCTCCGTGGGATGTTCAAAGTTTCGGATATTTTTCTATAACCCAACCCTGATCTGTACTTCTCCACAACTTTGTCCCTGACCTGTTTGGAGAGCTCCTTGGTCTTCATGGTGCCGCTTTCTTGGTGGTGCTCCTTGCGTAGTGGTGTTGCAGATGCCTTTCAGAACAGGTGTATATATACTGAGATCATGTGACAGATCATGTGCAGCGATGCTCCACATCCAACCTGACAGAGCTTGAGAGGATCTGCAGAGAAGAATGGGAGAAACTCCCCAAATACATGTGTGCCAAGATTAGAGTGTCATACCCAAGACGACTTGAGGCTGTAATCACTGTCAAAGGTGCTTCAACAAAGTCCTGATTAAAGGGTCTGAATACTTATGTAAATGTGATATTTCTGTTTTTTATTTTTAATAAATTAGCAAAAATGTCTAAAAACCTGTTTTTGCTTTGTCATTATGGGGTATTGTGTGTAGATTGATGAGGGGGAAATAACAACTTAATCCATTTTAGAATAAGGCTGTAACGTAACAAAATGTGGAAAAAGTAAAGGTAAAGGGGTCTGAAGACTGGGACGGAGGTAACACTCGAGTGGTTTAAGGGGAAACATTGAAATGTCTTGGAATGGCCTAGTCAAAGCCCAGACTTCAATCCAATTGAGAATCTGTTGTATGACTTAAAGATTGCTGTACACCAGCAGAACCCATCCAACTTGAAGGAGCTGGAGCAGTTTTGCCTTGAAGAATGGGAAAAAATCCCAGTGGCTAGACGTGCCAAGCTTATAGAGACATACCCCAAGAGACTTGCAGCTGTAATTGCTGCAAAAGGTGGCTCTACAAAGTATTGACTTTGGGGGGGTGAATAGTTATGCACGCTCAAGTTTTCAGTTTTTTTGTCTTATTTCTTGTTTGTTTCACAAAAAAAAATATTTTGCATCTTCAAAGTGGTAGGCATGTTGTGTAAATCAAATGATACAAACCCCCCAAAAAGTCATTTTAATTCCAGGTTGTAAGGCAACAAAATAGGAAAAATGCCAAGGGGGGTGAATACTTTCGCAAGCCACTGTAGACAGGTGTGTGCCTTTCCAAATCATGTCCAATCATTTGAATTTAGCACAGGTGGACTCCAATCAAGTTGTAGAAACATCTCAAGGATGACCAATGGCCAAAGCGAAAGAAGAAGAGAAGATCACTCCGTAAAAACTTCCAAACAGGGTGAAATCCAAAGATTTTCTATATATTAGTTGGCTATGTCATAGCTAATTTGTAAACGATACATTTTGATACATTGCTAGCTGAAATACTTAATCTGCAAAAATGACAAGGTAATTAGGGGGTGATGGGGATTTCACGACCAAAGTGGGGGACAAAAAACACAGGCTACATTGCCCCCCTTATCTGATAGTGGTAGTGGGGTGGTAGATGCCTAGTCTCCCTTATGGCTCAGATCAGGTGTCTACATAGGACATACATACATACATACATACATACATACATACATACATACATACATACATACATACATACATACATACATACATACATACATACATACATACATACACACAGAAGTCAGCTCAGACAGATCCAGCTCAGAGAGGCCCAGTTCATTAGCTCCATCAGCAGCATATTTTTATTTATACTGAACAAAAATATAAACGCAACATGTAAAGTGTTGGTCCCATGTTTCATGAGCTGAAATAAAAGATC
Organism: Coregonus lavaretus; assembly: GCF_964263955.1. NCBI lineage: Eukaryota > Metazoa > Chordata > Actinopteri > Salmoniformes > Salmonidae > Coregonus > Coregonus lavaretus. Next base: position 33,415,185 of record NC_140007.1, read on the forward strand.
CCAGAAATTTTGCATACGCACAAAAACCTTATTTCTCTCAAATGTTGTGCACAAACTTGTTTAGATCCCTTTTAGTGAGCATCAAATAAAATACAATTGTATTTGTCACATACACATGTTTAGCAGATGTTATTGCAGGTGTAGCGAAATGCTTTGCCAAGATAATATCCACCTGACAGGTGTGGCATATCAAGAAGCTGATTAAACAGCATGATCATTACACAGGTGCACCTTGTGCTGGGGACAATAAAGGCCCACTCTAAAATGTACAGTTTTGTCACACAACACAATGCCACAGATGTCTCATGTTTTGAGGGAGCGTGCAATTGGCATGCTGACTGCAGGAATGTCCACCAGATCTGTTGCCAGATAATTTTATGTTATTGTGTTGGAAAGATTTTTCGCATTGAGAGAGGAAGTGTTTTAATTCACAATCAATGTAAAAAAAAAAAAAAACAGACTTGGTTGACTTTCTGTGTAATGAAAAGAAAACGTGTCTCCTTGCCTTTGTAACAGATATATTTGGGAAACTTAAATAACGCAAGCATGCAGGAGAAATACAAAAACATTCTACAGATGAGTGACCGAATCAGTGGATTCAGAGGAAATAATTCTTATTGGAGAGAGAGTCCATACTCCCTTCCCTCAGCTGTGCATGTTTCTAACAGAAAACAGCATCACTAAGTGTCCCACACGAGTGATGACTGCTCACCTCCAACGCTTGGAAGAGCACTTTGAGACCTACTTCCCAATCCATTTGACTGTGATACTGGCTCAGTTGAAATGCCGGTAAGTGAAATCAAACAGCTGATAAAGTTGTCATGTGACCAAATGCATTCACGGGTCGCTACAGAGGAGTTTTGGTTCCTGACTCAAAGGGAATAAATACCCTGCCGTCTCCCTCTGAGCATTAATGCCACGTTCAAAACAACTGAGAACTTGGAACTGGGAACTTGGAAATCTCAGACTTTCGACTTCAGTGCGTTCAAGACAACTGGGAACTTCGACTGGGAAAAATCATTTTAAAACGGTCCTTCAACTCGGAATTCCAATTCGGGAACTCAGGCGTCTTTCTAAAGCTCTGACTTTCCGACCTAAAGATCACTGACGTCATGATTTGACCTCGTATTTTTCCGATTTCCCAGTTGTCTTGAAAGCACCACCTTCGCCAGCTCTTATCTGTGTGAAGCTGGTTTCAGTGCTCTCGTCAGCATTAAAACCAAATATCGATCCAGGTTGGATGTGACAGCAGAGATGAGGTGCGCACTGTCGACCACGCCCCCTGACTTTGAGAAGCTCCAACACGACATGCATCAAGCCACACCCATCTCATTAGTGATGGTAAGATAAGAGACATTATGTCAGACTAATTTGCAATGGACTGTCATAGCCTCACATTAAAAGTATATGATGGTGAGTTGAGAAGACAATCAGAAATACTGTTAGAATGTTTTTGAATTGACTGCCATAGCCCCAAGTAAAAAAGTAAACATTGGCTGTTAATTACATAATTTATTTCACATGGTTGAGGTCGCGCAAATTTTCAAAGTGGGGTCGTCAATCAAAAAAGGGCCTAATGCATTTATTTAAATTGACTGATTTCCTTATATGAACTGTAAAACAACATTTGAAATTGTTGCATGTTGCGTTTATATTTTTGTTGTTGCATGTTGCGTTTATATTTTTGTTCAGTGAAAATGGAAAATAAGGAAAAGGAATGTGTTTATGCAATAAATGTTAGTGTATCGAATCGTATCGTATCGAACCGAATCGCATCAAATCGTTTCAAACTAAAATATATAGTTCCTGTATCGTGTTGGAGCCCATGTATCTAGATACGTATCGAATTGGGAAAGATTGGGGAAAAAAAAGAGAGAGGGACATGCAGCAGTAAGATAGGTCTGTCCCTAGCATGTAGACCACAATGCTTTGTTCTGTACAGTACCCTCACAGAAGGGACGTGATACTATGTGGCACCTCCGTGGCGCAGATGTGTGTGTTTTACCGCCTGGACTAGGGCTGTGTGTGTGGGGGTCAGTAGTCACAGCAGGCACAGAGTGTTTCTGTAGCTATGTGTAGATGTAAATCATTAAGAGCGCTATAAACAAGTGCAATAGTATTTGTTTCCTATGCAAAATATCTGCTTATGCAAATACTGAAGTGGCGATAGCAAGGCAGTAGCCTAGTAATGTGTCACTGCTGTGCACAATGTGTGTATGAGATTGTACACTACATGACCAAAGGTATGTGGACACCTGCTTGTCGAACATCTCATTCCAAAATCATGGGCATTAATATGGAGTTGGTCCCCCCTTTGCTGCTATAACAGCCTCCACTCTTCTGGGAAGGCTTTCCACTAGATGTTGGAACATTGCTGTGGGGACTTGCTTCCATTCAGCCACAAGAACATTAATGAGGTCGGGCACTGATGTTGGGTGATTAGGCCTGGCTCACAGTCGGCGTTCCAATTCATCCCAAAGGTGTTTGATGGGGTTGCGGTCAGGGCTCTGTGCAGGCCAGTCAAGTTCTTCCACACCGATCTCGTCTAGAATGTCATTGCATGCTGTAGCATTAAGATTCCCCTTACCTGGAACTAAGGGGCCTAGCCAAACTATGAAAAACAGCCCCAGACCATTATTCCTCCTCCACCAAACTTTACAGTTGGCACTATGCATTCGGGCAGGTAGCGTTCTCCTGGCATCAGCCAAACCCAGATTCGTCCGTCGGACTGCCAGATGGTGAAGCGTGATTCATCACTCCAGAGAACGCATTTCCACTGCTCCAGCCGACGCTGGTCCAATGGCGGCAAGATTTCAATGGCGGCAAGATTTACACCACTCCAGCCGACGCTTGGCATTGCGCATGGTGATCTTAGGCTTGTGTACTACTGCTCGGCCATGGAAACCCATTTCATGAAGCTCCCGACGAACAGTTATTGTGCTGACTTTGCTTCCAGAGGCAGTTTGGAACTCGCTAGTGAGTGTTGCAACCGAGGACAGGCGATTGTTACATGCTACGCGCTTCAGCACTCGGATGTCCCGTTCTGTGAGCTTGTTTGGCCTACCACTTCGCAGCTGAGCCATTGTTGCTCCTAGACATTTCCACTTCACAATAACATCACTCACAGTTGACCGGGGAAGCTCTAGCAGGGCAGACATTTCACGAACTGACTTGTTGGAAAGGTGGCATCCTATGACGGTGCCACGTTGAAAGTCACTGAGCTCTTCAGTAAGGCCATTCTACTGCCAATGTTTGTCTATGGAGATTGCATGGCTGTGTGCTCGATTTTATACACCTGTCAGCAACTGGTGTGGTTAAAATAGCCGAATCCACTAATTTGAAGGGGTGTCCACATACTTTTGTATATATAGTGTATGTAGGCGATGGTATGGGGGTGTTGATTCCCAGAGCCAGTAAAAATTCATTAAAATGCATTAGTAAAGCAGGTCTAGCTAAGTGACTTGGTGATGCATTTAGTGGTGGAGCAGAGCCTGGATCACACCTATTTACCTGCCTGTGCTGCCGTTCCAAAGAATGCCATTACCAAACACACCAAGACATGACCAGACACGGAAACAGAGTAATTGAAGTTAAGCGGTCAGGCTTGGAGAGGGAGGTCAGCTGAGTTTGACCCCTTGTGGAAGTGTGCTTAGAGTTCACAGTTGTGTGAATCATGTTTTGAGAATTTGCGTTATGTTTTTCAGGATACATTGGAAAAAAATGGCAGCATCCAGGGATGTATTGGCAGAAAGAAATCACTGAGTATGCCAATAGAATGGGCATTTTGAGAGGGAAAGTCAGAATGAATCTCTTGGTATGTCTGTCAGTCTGTGTGTATGTAATGTATAGGAGCCTTTCACACACAGATCTGTGTGTCTGAGTGTGTTTTCTTTACAGACAGAGTATGTTTTAGTGTGTGTTGTCTTTACAGAGTATGTTTTAGTGTGTGTTATCTTTACAGACAGAGTGTTTTAATGTGTGTTTTCTTTACATAGTGTTTTAGTGTGTGTTTTCTTTACAGTGAGTTTGTACAGGCTCTACCTAGGTGGACAGATGCACTCGGCCACACAAAAGGCTATGTGATGTGCTGGTAGAGTGGTGCCTGGCCAGCTGGCCCCAGCTGTCCTCACTCCTCTGTTCTCCCCTGTTCACTCCTATAGCTGCCTGGCCTCCTATAGCTGCCTGGCCTCCTATAGCTGCTTGGCCTCCTATAGCTGCCTGGCCTCCTATAGCTGCCTGGCCTCCTAAAGCTTTCTGGCTTACTATAGCTGCCTGGCCTCCTATAGCAGCCTGGCCTCCTATAGCTGCCTGGCTTCCTATAGCTGCCTGGCCTCCTATAGCTGCCTGGCCTCCTATAGCTGCCTGGCCTCCGAAAGCTGCCTGGCTTCCTATAGCTGCCTGGCCTCCTATAGCTGCCTGGCCTCCTATAGCTGCCTGGCCTCCTGGCTGCCTGGCCTATAGCTTTTTGGCCTCCTATAGCTGCCTGGCCTCCTGGCTGCCTGGCCTATAGCTTTCTGGCCTCCTAAAGCTGCCTGGCCTCCTATAGCTGCCTGGCCTCCTATAGCTGCCTGGCCTCCTGGCTGCCTGGCCTATAGCTTTCTGGCCTCCTATAGCTTTCTGGCCTCCTATAGCTGCCTGGCCTCCTATAGCTGCCTGGCCTATAGCTTTCTGGCCTCCTATAGCTGCCTGGCCGCCATCTCAACATCCACTGTTCAGAGGAGACTGCATGAATCAGGCCTTCATGGTAAAATTGCTGCAAAGAAACCACTACTAAAGGACACCAATAATAAGAAGAGACTTGCTTGGGCCAAGAAACACGAGCAATGGAGATTAGACACTGGACAATGACCCAATACACCTCCAGGCTGTGTAAGGGCTATTTGACTAAGAAGGAGAGTGATGGAGTGCTGCATCAGATGACGTGGCCTCCACAAATACCCAACCTCAACCCAATTGAGATGGTTAGGGATGAGTTGGATCACAGAGTGAAGGAAAAGCAGCCAACAAGTGCCCAGCATATGTGGGAACTCCTTCAAGACTGTTGGAAAATAATAATAATAATAATATGCCATTTAGCAGACGCTTTTATCCAAAGCGACTTACAGTCATGCGTGCATACATTTTTGTGTATGGGTGGTCCCGGGGATCGAACCCACTACCTTGGCGTTACAAGCGCCGTGCTCTACCAGCTGAGCAACAGAGGATTCCAGGTGAAGCTGGTTGAGAGAATGCCAAGAGTGTGCAAAGCTGTCATCAAGGCAAAGGGTGGCTACTTTGAAGAATCTCAAATCTAAAATATATTTTGATTTGTTTAACACGTTTTTGATTACTACATGACTCCATATGTGTTATTTAATAGTTTTGATGTCTTCACTATTATTCTACAATGTAGAAAATAGTACAAATAAAGAAAAACCCTTGAATGAGTAGGTGTGTCCAAACTTTTGACTGGTACTGTATATATATATATATATATATATATATATATATATATATATATATAAGCATAAAAAACATTAAGAACACCTGCTCTTTCCATGACATAGACTAACCAGCTGAATCCAGGTGAAAGCTATGATCCCTTGTTGATGTCACTTGTTAAATGCCCTTCAATCAGTGTAGATGAAGGGGAGGAGACAGGTTAAATAAGGATTTTTAAGCCTTTAGACAATTGAAACATGGATTGTGTATGTGTACCATTCAGAGGGTGCATGGGCAAGACAAAACATTTAAGTGCTTTTGAACGGGGTATGATAGTTGGTGCCAGCACTCCGTTTTTTGTCAAGAACTGCAACGCTGCTGGGTTTTTCACGCTCAACTGTTTTCCTTATGTATCAAGAATGGTCCACCACCCAGCCAACTTGACACAACTGTGGGAAGCATTGGAGTCAACATTGGCCAGCATTCCTTTGGAACGCTTTCAACACCTTGTAGAGTCCATGCCCTGAGGAATTGAGGCTGTTTTGAGGGCAAAAAGGGAGGGGGGTAGGGTGCAACTCAATATTAGGAAGGTGTTCCTAAAGTTTTGTATACTCAGTCTATGTCTATATATATATATATATATATATATATATATTTATTTATTTTGCTAGATAGCGCTAGTCGGCTGTACCAGCACCAAAATGCCGGTATTTTTCATCCTATAGCTTGTTCTCCATCTTCTTTTTAAATAGTGATCCAATATGTTTTCAGCACTTTTATTTCCATTACTGATGATAACTTTCTCATGCTCTCTCTTGTCCCTCTGCAGTAGACATATAGTGAGCAATATGTTTGGAACATCAAATTGCAATAAAATTGCAGTATTGAATCGCAATACTTATAGAATTGTGAGAATCGCAATACAAATCGTGTTGGCATCTAAGTGTGATGATAATATCGTATCGCGAGGTCCCTGGCAATTCCCTGCCCTAATGCAGGCTTCATGTCCCGATACACAGTGGCTTGCTACGTCACATCTGACTTGTGATGTAATGTACGCCTTTCCTGCAGTCCAATTACCAAATCGCCCTCTAGTGGCCTCATGGATGGAATGTTATTAATATTGTTCGTAATTGCATAATTACTTAACATTCTTTTTTTTTTTATGCCAGAAATCCAGTGTTTCTATGTCAAACAGTTTTGTATATTTCAGTATTCTGTGATTTATATAAAGTGTAATATTGGGATGCAAACTCAAAATGTAATACATTTCAACTCTTTATCTGACTTGGTACAGGTGTCTCCTTTTTTTAAGCCCATAACCATGTGTGTAAGGTGTATACTTTTGTTTCAAAGTAGATTTGTTTAAGACTACCAAGAAACACTCTGTGTGAGCCTGATTTAGCCCACTGCAGTAAAGGTTTTAAGATAGCAAATGTATGGTAACCCTGCTGTGTGTTCCTTTCAGGTGACACAGGTCCCTATAGAGTCATGTGATCAGTACGGGACGTGTGGAGAGTGCCTGAGCTCCGGTGACCCCCACTGTGGCTGGTGTGTCCTACACAACATGTGAGTATTCACCACACAACCACCACACTTTCACCTCTCAACCCTCATCTCTATGTCCACTGCTCAGTGTACACGTCTACCTGGCTGTTCATTGGCTGACACAAAGCCCACTGTGACCCTCAGCAACCTCTGCTCCCAGTGTCACAGTTAGCTAAACATACTAACACACATTCTGATCAGAGGTGCTTAGAACCTCCCCATCATTTGCTCTAGTGTGTTAGTGCCATTAGCCTACAAGCCAAAGCAATTGATGTGATGGTTTATAACAGTGTGATAACAAACAATAAATGAAAGGCTACAGAGGCTAACCTGTTTGTATGTGGCGCTTTTAAGTAACTGATGCCTTTCAGCTATAGAACAGGTTCAGAGCCAGGCGTCTGTCTCGTGTCTGGTGTTGAGTGGCAGGTGGTCTGCTGTGATACAACTGAGGTCACAGCTCTCTGAACTCTGCTTCACTCACCTATAGAGGAGTCACCACTGCGCTCTGAGGTCACAGCTCTTTGCTTCACCAACCTATAGAAGAGTCACCACCGCGCTCTGAAGTCACAGCTCTCTTCTTCACCAACCTATAGAGGAGTCACTACCGTGCGCTGAGCCATAGAATCCAAGAGTGACACCTGCTGGCGATTAGCCGTTACTGCAAGACCATTTAGAACTCAAGACAGCGCAGAGACTCAGGAGAGACAGAGAGAGAAAGACAGAGAGAGAGGAGAGAGGAGCGAGAGAGACAGACAGATAGAGAGACGGACGGAGAGAGAGAGAGAGGGAGAGACTGAGAGAGAGAAAGACAGAGAGAGAGGAGAGAGGGAGAGACTGAGAGAGAGAAAGACAGAGAGAGAGAGGAGAGAGGAGCGAGAGAGACAGACAGATAGAGAGATGGAGAAAGGGAGTCGGAGAGAGGGAGAGACTGAGTGGTAGTGAAAAGCAGCACTGGTAGATTTCCAGATACATGTCAGACTTAGTGATGAAAACAAATAAATGGAGTTGAAGTGGCTGTGGTTAGATGGATTGAGCGGAGGAGTGGTGTTCTCTCTCTCTCTTCTTTCTATTCTGTATTTGATGCATAGCCCAGCTAATCACAGACCACACTGTGAAGAAGAAGCTATAGCTGAATGTGTGTGTCAGAGCCGCTAGCTGCAATCATCATTATTGTAATGGCAGCCCCTGCAAAGTGCACTTAAAGTAATTTACATCACTCCAATGCTGGGACAGGACAAATAATTGCCTGGCGACAAGGTAATTCAGCATTTGCTCTCCTCCATGCAGTGATGCAGGCAGGGTGTTCTGGGGCGACGGTAACACCCTCTATTATTTTGGGGGTAGCATGCCTTCACTGAGATCATTTAGCAGGCCATTAGAATTAACCTCAGTGGGTTCAGTGGCCTCTGATTGTAATCACACTCATTCCTCTGTAGACTGGGTGCTGCTGATAATCCTGCTCACTCTGTGTTGTGTAACTGTTTATCCTGATGATGCTGAGATGTTGCTGGGGGGGGAGATGGTGGATTTTAGCATTGTGACTGAGAGGGCAGCTGGGCAGGACTGAGAAGCAGCTGTTTTTGTGGTGTTATGGTGTGTGTGTGTACTGCATCTGGGGTGAAGAGGTCAGGCCCTGATATCACGTCAGATCACCATCTGCTGTCTAACACTATGGTGCCCTACTCTGCCCTGCTACCTGCCCTACTCTGCCCTGCTACCTGCCCTACTCTGCCCTGCTACCTGCGCTACTCTGCCCTGCTACCTGCCCTACTCTGCCCTGCTACCTGCCCTACTCTGCCCTGCTACCTGCCCTACTCTGCCCTGCTCTCTGCCCTACTCTGCCCTGCTACCTGCCCTACTCTGCCCTGCTACCTGCCCTACTCTGCCCTGCTACCTGCCCTACTCTGCCCTGCTCTCTGCCCTGCCCTGCGCTACTCTGCCCTGCTCTCTGCCCTGCGCTACTCTGCCCTGTTCCCTGCCCTACCCTGCCCTGCGCTACTCTGCCCTGTTCCCTGCCCTACTCTGCCCTGTTCCCTGCCCTACTCTGCCCTGCTCTCTGCCCTGCGCTACTCTGCCCTGTTCCCTGCCCTACTCTGCCCTGCTACCTGCCCTACTCTGCCCTGCTCGCTGCCCTGCCCTGTGCCATGCTGTCTCTGGAGCTAATCCCAGTCTGTCTTTGACCCAGTGCCAGAGGGGGGTCGCTCCCCTGTCAGCCCTGCTTTATCTACTGTACATAGACACAGTGGAGTGAAATGCTAAGATTTAGTAATGCAGTGCTCAGTGAGAGAGGTCGTTGTTTAGTCTGATAATGCATCTTATGGGGTCCGTTGACCAGAAGAGGCTGTTGATTCAGGGTGGCCATAGCCAACTGGAACAGGAGGCTCTTGTTGAAACCTGCTGTAGATGAAGATCTGTTTCCCCCCAATCTGTATCATCCTCCCTCCACCTCCTTCAACTAAACAGCATCTGAGTACTATGACTGCCTGGCCACCATGGACACTTTCTTCCCCAAATCAATGTTGACTTCATGAAATTAGCCTTCCTTCTTCTCTCCAATGTTTGCTCATTTTCCCCTGAAAGCATATGTCTGTCTGTGCCACCATGGAGCTCGGCTCAGCTAGGGTAGAGATGTACTGGCTCTTATTAAGATGCTCTCTCTCGCTGTCTCTCTCTCACTCTCCCCGCCTCTCTCTCATCCTCTCTCTCTCTCTGTCACTGTCACTGTCTCTCTCTCTCTCTCTCTCTCTCTCTCACGCTCTCTCTTCTTTTCTTTTCTTCCAAATACACTGTTTTTCCTCTAGTCTTTCTACTATTTGTTATGCCACCATTGAAGCGCTGCATGTTAAGGTGGCTAATTAGGAACATGGCAGCACATTAGGCAGCTCTGGTGATGAGGACAGACTAGAGAGGCAGGCAGGGCTGGCCAGGAGAGGAGTGGAGTGGCGTATCTTCTTTCACTTCTTTCTTTCTTCTAGCCTGCCTTCTTTCTTCCACACTGGCCCGAGACTCCACACACAGTCCTTTAATTGCCAGCAGCTGTTACAGACAGTATGCGCCCATTGAAAGCATCAAGAAGGGGGGAAAAATAGAGAAAAAATGAGAGAGAGAGAGAGCATTTGATGCCACATTCTCAGGTCCACAAAGTGAGCAGTGTTTTGATTGCAGTTCAAAGAAAGCTCATCATCTCAAGCGCTCTTCAGCTCTGACCGGCCCTGAATGGACCAACAGAGGTTGGTTAACTGGCGGTCTGGTCTGACCATGGTCTTAACCACTCAGAGCAGTAGACGGTCTAGTGCCAGTGTCTCTTCCCTGCAACCCCTGCATGATTACCTACCTAATCACTCTAAAGATGCTTTTCCTTCTCAATGTTTACCACATTACGGGTTTGATCCGGAGATGGAGATGTGTAGGGTGAGGAGGGGTAGAGGGGTCACCCAGAATGAAGGGGTGTCACTTCCGATGGATGGCCACATACTAATATATACTAATACTGGGTGGCAGGTAGCCTAGTAGTTAGAGCGGTGTGCCAGTAACCGAGAGGTCACTGGTTCAAATACCTGAGCCGACAAGATGAAAAACCTGTTGATGTGTCTTTGGGCAAGGTACTTAACCCTCCACATGTGTGGGCGCGCAGTTTGCTGATGTCAACTTTGTGAATAGAGTGCCCTATGGTGGCGGTGGGGAATGGTATGGGCAGGTATAAGCTACGAACAACAATTGCATTTTATCAATGGCAATTTGAATGAATGAGATACTGTGATGAGATCCTGAGGCCCATTGTCGTGCCATTCATCCGCCGCTCTCACCTCATGTTTCAGCATGATAATGCACGGCCCCATGTCGTAAGGATCTGTACACAATTCCTGGAAGCTGAACATTTTCCAGTTATTCCATGGCCTGCATACTCACCAGACATGTCATCCATTGAGCATGTTTGAGATGCTCTGGATTGACGTGTACGACAGCATGTTCCAGTTCCCGCCACTATCCAGCGACTTCGCACAGCCATTGAAGAGGAGTGGGACAACATTTCACAGGCCATAATCAACAGCCTGATCAACTCTATGCAAAGGAGTAGGAGATCTGTGGTCACACCAGATACTGACTGGTTTTCTGATACACTCCCCTACTTTATTTTTTAAGGTATCTGTGACCAAGAGATACATATCTGTATTCCCAGTCATGTGAAATCCATAGATTAGAATTAATTTATTTCAATTGACTGATTTCCTTATATGAACTGTAACTCAGTAAAATATTTTGAAATTGTTGCATGTTGCGATTATATTTTTGTTCAGTGTAATATTTATGTAAGTCAGAGACAGGGCCATTAGCAGTCCATGGATCTCATTGGATGAGCCTTGTTTTCCAGAGTTAGTACATGGATCTCATTGGTTGACAGAAGCTTGGTTGCATGGCGGCTGCAGGCTATGGAAGGATAAGGCCCTCTGCACAGCATGACTCAACCTTTGATGGGCAATGCTGTCGGCACACACACACACACCACTGTCAGTGATGAGGCGTTGTGTGGGTACACTGTCTATCTACATATATACCCCCTCAGTCAGCCCTACAGGGCATCAGCTATAGTGTAGGAGTTGGCACTTCATACCCAACTTCATACTACCTGGGCGGCAGGTAGGCTAGTGGCTAGTAACCGAAAGGTTGCTGGTTCTAATATCTGAAAAATCTGTTGATGTGCCCTTGAGCAAGGCACTTAACCCTAGTTGCTCTGGATAAGAGTGGCTGCTAAATGACAACAAGAGGAATTTACAATCTCTCTGTTCCTTCACTCTACCATGGTAGCCAGTAGAAATGGTAAATGCTGTCCAATGACTTGTTCAGCTCCCTGGCAAGCCACACACACAGTCTTATTACATCACCAAGCCCTCCTTCAGGGGTTTGGGATGCAGCCCACATTTTTAGGTCAGAGGAACAGATTTGGGACGTGGGCCACTTAAATAGTGTTTCTTAAATTATGCTCTTTCAAATGATTTGTCTGATCTATTGCATTACCGCTAATTGGCAACACTGCTAATTAGCACATGGCCACTGTCTTCCACAGTAAGATACACTTTGACCCATCATGTGATTTGAATGGCAGTCCTATAGATTCCAGTAAGCCTAAGTGTAGTCCTATAGACTCCAGGAGCCTATATGCAGTCCTAGATATTCTACAGTAGCCTCTCACAAATGAGCGCTCCTGAATGATGTCAAGCACAGAAAGCATAAAATATCCACTCGTTTCCCAATGGTAACAACAATTAGGCCAGTGATGATAATGGCTGTATTGAGGGTGTCTCTCTGTGTGTCTAATGGCCAGGTTAACATTGTGTTCCGCACTGCATCAATCTCTCTCCCAAATGAACTGCTAATGAGATTTCGATCAACAAACATGCCCAACGTATCAATAGAGCCATGTATCTATCTGAGCCATACAGAGATACAGTACCGTTATTATTAATGATGACGGCATATTTACCTACCGCATTATTATTACCATGGAGATGGGTTTGATATGGAAACCAGGCCGGGATCATGTCAGCTTTATCTTACGCCCAGTCTCCCTCCTCCCTCCCTCCATCGCTGTCATTTAATTTACAGCCAGAGACATGGAGGAGGGGCAGTAAGGTGGAGGGGGGTGGGAGGGAGGAGGGGATCCAATTATTGTATTACTCATAAGCCAATTATTAATAAACCCATTTCGTACCCCATGAGAGGAATCCTTTTAGAGGAGCCTGCCATCTCTCTCTCTCCCTCCCTCCAACTCCCTTCATCTCTCTTTCCATTACTCTCTATCTTTCTATCTCTTCTCTCCTCTTCCTCTGCTCTCTATCGCTCCTCTCTGACAGATACCACAAAAGCCCTTTTTGTGCCTCAGAAATGCAACATGAGTCAGTCTGAATAACTAAACATGCGTGTGAGACAAACGTGATGTGTAAGGTTGCGGTGGGAAAATGTGGGTCTGAGCAGGTGTGATGTCATTGATGTTTGTTGAAATTTGTGTGAGTCTGTTTATTGTCTTTTGTTTATGTATGATTGTTATTGTTTGAAATTAAAAAATATATATATATATAAATGAATAACTAAAAACCTCTGCTGTAGTTAGGCTCTATCTTCCTCTATCTTTCCCTCCCGCTGCCTCCATTTAAATGGATATTCACACACATCAGGAAGGCAGCAGCATGCAACAAAGAGTCTGAAACGCTCAATTTGCACCAATATCTCAGGGAGATTGTTCAAGATTGACTTCGAAATTGGACGTCTATCCATGTCCTGAGGACAAAGGCCTTCAAAACCGGCCACTAAGGGCAACAGTGAAAGCTATTACCATCAAGTAGGCCTGGGTTTTGGACATTGTGGACGGGGATGGCAGATAGGCATAATCCATGACTCTGGATCAGAAGGTTGTGGGTTTGATCACAGTGGTGGACATTTTTTGTTTTAACCCTATCCCAAACCTTAACCCTTACCTTAACCATTCGGAATGAGTGGCTAAACTTTATGTTTTAACCCTATCCCAAACCTTAACCCTTACCTTAACCATTCGGAATTAGTGGCTAAACTTTATGTTTTAACCCTATCCCAAACCTTAACCCTTACTTTAACCATTCGGAATGAGTGGCTCAACTTTATGTTTTAACCCTATCCCAAACCTTAACCCTTACCTTAACCATTCGGAATGAGTGGCTAAACTTTATGTTTTAACCTTATCCCAAACCTTAACCCTTACCTTAAACTTAAGCCTTAAATTAGAAATTTGACGTTTGCCGAAATGGAACGATACAGAGCAGCAGCAGCAACCCAGGGTGTCAAAAATACCTCCAAAATGTGAAGTTTGGAGCAACTTAAAAAATCTGATGTTTGGAGAAACGTAGATAAACGTCTAATTGTGCAGTGAGACTGTGAGAGCTTGTTGAATATCTGGGTGTTCTGGAGGGAAATGAGCATGTAGCTCAACACAGCTCCGCAGCTCAGGGCTGTTCTCAGTAATCACTCTTCATTCAAGATGGCAGAGTGTGATGATGTGATCTGTGCGTATTGGGAGCTTTGCGCAGTCTGCCTGACTACATACATGTACACAGAGTCCCCAGACAGGAGTCCATCCAAGCAGCTGAGGCAATACAGACAGTACATTAGATGTATCAAAGGAAAGGAGACAGCCCATCCTGTGACATAACAAACAGATGATGCTGTAGACCTACTTGGATGGTGGACCTGTTGTTATATTAAACACCATCAAATATTCACTATACATAGAGTATCTCTCTCTCTCTCTCTCTCTCTCTCTCTCTCTCTCTCTCTCTCTCTCTCTCTCTCTCTCTCTCTCTCTCTCTCTCTCTCTCTCTCTCTCTCTCTCTCTCTCTCTCTCTCTCTGTTTCTCTCCATCCCTTCATTCCCTTTCGCTTGCATCTGATATTGTTCATCTAAACTCCTCTCACCCCTCCAAGGGTATGGTGGTTCTCTGTCCGATAACAGTAACGGAAGGAGTGAGAGTGTGAGAACATGCCCATTTTAGAGATGTCTCTCTCTCTCCACTCCCTGTGTCTTTAAACATGGTACTTGGAGGGAAGGAGCAGCAATCAACCAGCCTCCGTCCACACCTCTACTGAGCCTAGGGAGGAGGGGAGAGGTGGAAGGAGAGGGGTGGAAATCTCCCCCTGTCGCCTGCCTCTCCTGTCAGGGCCAGAGAGAGAGACAGTGACAGAGAGTGTGTATGTGCACGTGCATGTGTGTGTGTCGGGGAACCAGCCGCGGCAGAGACGACAGCGTAATTGCCAGTCTAGAGCGGAGGGAGGCTGAGAGGCATGCGGTGGTAGAGGACCTAGAGGTAAGTAGTGCCTTAGACCTCTGTGTCTCAATGGAGCTCACATCACGGTCACACACTCACTGTCTGCTCAAACTACTGCAGGATAGGGCTGCCACGATCTAATGATCTTTGTGTGTATATAGTGTGTGCATGCATTCCAGTGTGTATTGATGGTGTGTGGAAATCAACACAGCTGCTATGTTATTCTATTATGTGGTCTATGCATAGTCTATACATAGTATGTTAGCAGTGATTTCCATCAGTAGCAGTAGATAGAGAGTGCTGACTGACTGACTAGCAGACTGACTGACTAGCAGTCTGACTGACTGACTAGCATACTGACTGACTGACTGACTAGCAGACTGACTGACTGACTGACTGACTGACTGACTGACTGACTGACTGACTGACTGACTGACTGACTGACTGACTAGCAGACTGACTGACTGACTGACTAACTGACTGACTGACTGACTGACTAGCAGACTGACTGACTGACTGACTGACTGACTGACTAGCAGACTGACTGACTGACTAGCAGACTGACTGACTGACTAGCAGACTGACTGACTGACTAGCAGACTGACTGACTGACTGACTAGTAGACTGACTAACTGACAGACTGACTAGCAGACTGACTAACTGACAGACTGACTGACTGACTAGCAAACTGACTGACTAGGAGACTGACTAACTGACAGACTGACTGACTAGCAGACTGACTGACTGACTAACTGACAGACTGACTGACTAGCAGACTGACTGACTGACTGACTGAGGTCTGCTCTACTTCATCACTTTGGACAGGGCTTAGCTTACAGACCTGGCTAACTAGTGCTGTAGGACTGCCTGTACTGCCTTCAGCTGCTCTGGGGTGCTATTCAAGGCCTCATCACACTGATGGGATGCAAGAACAAGGCTCTATAATTGTGTGTGTGTCTGTGTGTCTGTGTGTCTGTGTGTCTGTGTGTGTCTCTGTGTGCATGCGTGCGTGGGTGTATGTGTGGGTTTGTGGGTTTAGTACAGGACTCTCCAACCCTGTGCCTGGAGAGCTTCCCGCCTGTAGGTTTTCACTCCAACCCCAGTTGTAACTGATTCAGTTAATCAACCAGTTAATTATTAGAATCAGGTGTGCTAGATTAGGGTTGGAATGAAAACCTACAGGACGGTAGCTCTCCAGTAACAGGGTTGGAGTGTCCTGGTTTAGTCTGTGTGCATTCCATACAGACCCCATTAGGAATCTGAGTGATCCCACACAAAGCAGTGGAGAGGCTGTGAGTGACAGGTTAGTGGAGGGAGGGAGAGAGGGATGGAGGAGAGGAGAGAGGGGGGTATGTACTGTAGTCAACATTCAGAAGCATGCACTTCAGCTAATGAGAGAGCCAAGAGGTCAGCCTCTAACTACACATAGATAATGGCTGTCTCCTGAAACCATGGCAACAAATCATACTAAATGGAGTGTCACGGATTTACGCACAGAATAATACGAAATGCTCTGACACCATATTGTGGTTACAGACCCAACAACATTACATAGTATCCCCTCCTCACAGAGAAAAGCACATGAGATAATTAAATGCATCACTCTAACATTGCCTGAAATGATGAATAAGATACTAATGAGATAGACCTATATAAGCAATAGAATTCTTAGGGTGAGACACATAGGCTACTAACAGCTTACTACACAACATACATTTATGGCCTAAACTCACCAAAGGCAAGTGTGCGAGGCATGATTGTGATTTATTTTAGAAGGCATTGTTTTGAATTATAATGACCCAACCGAATCCGGGCGGGTGGGTTGTCCGCTTTAACACCTCGCTCAATTAGAACGTGTCTCTATTTTAGCATATTATCGCTGGCGCTGTAGTCACACAAAACAATAAACATTTAATTACTCACTTTTTTTCAAGCTCATTTGAATTGGAAGAGGTAGCTAAGAGTTGAGGCTTTAACATACATGCTAAATTAGACCAATTCATCCACTTATGGAAACACAATATTGCTATCAGCAAAGATGACAGTCACTGCTCTGCCTGTCCTGTCCTTCCCACCCGCCTCGCTCTGCTTGCTCCGCCCACCCGCTTCTGGGAAGTTTTTCGTTTTAGTGTTACTTTCTTAGCAACAGTATATATATTTCCCTGGCATATTACATCACTTATGCAGCAGCATACAATATGGACTCACCGTTGTTGTGGATGGTGGCGTGGCGGTCCTTCTTCTGGGAAAACTTCTCAATTACTTTGTCATCAAAGTCTGGCATTCTCTGCTGGATTGACAGCATGGCCAATGCATTCAACCTTTTCTGGCCCATGGTGTTGCGTGTGAATGTTTTTATCCTTTTAAGAGTGTTCGTTTTGGATCGTGCTTGATGTATATATAATTTATATATATTTTGGGGGGGGATAACATATTGAATTTGGCCTTTACTACCATAGTCCATAGAAACACATTGAATAACACATTTATAAATGGCAAAAAAGACAGTCAAAAAATGTATCATAAGGAATAAGGTTTTCAAGTGTCTATGCTATATCTAGTAGATATAAGAAAGCTCAGGAAATATTAGAGTTTTTTTGGACACACATTTAACCCCTTTGTTGGCACAAAACCAAGTTTGTATGCTGCTTTATTAAGTCAAGTTTTTTTTTTTTTTTTACATTGTTTGCTAAACTGATATGTGACACGAATAAATGCCAGAATTACATGGGGGGCTCAAAGCAGGGTGGGGCTCAAAACAGCATTGGTCAACATATTGGTCAACCTGTTACTAAACCTGTTACCACCATTAGAAGGTCTAGGAGTCAGGCAATCTGAAAAGTGTTGATTGATACACTGAGCTACTGTTGTTAGATACAGTGGGGGAAAAAAGTATTTAGTCAGCCACCAATTGTGCAAGTTCTCCCACTTAAAAAGATGAGAGAGGCCTGTAATTTTCATCATAGGTACACGTCAACTATGACAGACAAATTGAGAAAAAAAAATCCAGAAAATCCCATTGTAGGATTTTTAATGAATTTATTTGCAAATTATGGTGGAAAATAAGTATTTGGTCACCTACAAACAAGCAAGATTTCTGGCTCTCACAGACCTGTAACTTCTTCTTTAAGAGGCTCCTCTGTCCTCCACTCGTTACCTGTATTAATGGCACCTGTTTGAACTTGTTATCAGTATAAAAGACACCTGTCCACAACCTCAAACAGTCACACTCCAAACTCCACAATGGCCAAGACCAAAGAGCTGTCAAAGGACACCAAAAACAAAATTGTAGACCTGCACCTGGCTGGGAAAACTGAATCTGCAATAGGTAAGCAGCTTGGTTTGAAGAAATCAACTGTGGGAGCAATTATTAGGAAATGGAAGACATACAAGACCACTGATAATCTCCCTCGATCTGGGGCTCCACGCAAGATCTCACCCCGTGGGGTCAAAATGATCACAAGAACGGTGAGCAAAAATCCCAGAACCACACGGGGGGACCTAGTGAATGACCTGCAGAGAGCTGGGACCAAAGTAACAAAGCCTACCATCAGTAACACACTACGCCGCCAGGGACTCAAATCCTGCAGTGCGAGACGTGTCCCCCTGCTTAAGCCAGTACATGTCCAGGCCCGTCTGAAGTGCATTTGGATGATCCAGAAGAGGATTGGGAGAATGTCATATGGTCAGATGAAACCAAAATATAACTTTTTGGTAAAAACTCAACTCGTCATGTTTGGAGGACAAAGAATGCTGAGTTGCATCCAAAGAACACCATGCCTACTGTGAAGCATGGGGTTGGAAACATCATGCTTTGGGGCTGTTTTTCTGCAAAGGGACCAGGACGACTGATCCGTGTAAAGGAAAGAATGAATGGGGCCATGTATCGTGAGATTTTGAGTGAAACCCTCCTTCCATCAGCAAGGGCATTGAAGATGAAACGTGGCTGGGTCTTTCAGCATGACAATGATCCCAAACACACCGCCCGGGCAACGAAGGAGTGGCTTCGTAAGAAGCATTTCAAGGTCCTGGAGTGGCCTAGCCAGTCTCCAGATCTCAACCCCATAGAAAATCTTTGGAGGGAGTTGAAAGTCTGTGTTGCCCAGCGACAGCCCCAAAACATCACTGCTCTAGAGGAGATCTGCATGGAGGAATGGGCCAAAATACCAGCAACAGTGTGTGAAAACCTTGTGAAGACTTACAGAAAACGTTTGACCTGTGTCATTGCCAACAAAGGGTATATAACAAAGTATTGAGAAACTTTTGTTATTGACCAAATACTTATTTTACACCATCATCCTACAATGTGATTTTCTGGATTTTTTTTTCTCATTTTGTCTGTCATAGTTGACGTGTACCTATGATGAAAATTACAGGCCTCTCTCATCTTTTTAAGTGGGAGAACTTGCACAATTGGTGGCTGACTAAATACTTTTTTTCCCCACTGTATATAAGTACCATTACACCAGTCATTAACCCGCTCCTCTCCTCCTCCCTCCTCTCGTCTCCTCCCCATCCCCCTCTCCTCTTCTCTGTCT
>NC_140007.1:33436983-33540398 GCF_964263955.1 Coregonus lavaretus
CCTCTAGCCCTGTGGTGTTAAGCGCCAGGCAGATAAAACAAAGGAAAACTTCAAACGGTAACGGCCCAAAATAACAGCTAATAGAACATGCCTCTGAAATGTCACGCTGATAATTACCCAGGCTCCCTCACTTCACTGGCTGGAGAGCGGATCACACACCCCGGTGTGCAGAATACATTTATTTATAGGCTGAGCTGCTGAGCGCTAGCTCTAGCCTCTGTGGCACCCTGCTCTCTAGAGAGAATGACTTCAAACGCCTTTCTCTGTGTGCGTGTGTGCACGTGTGTGTGTGTGTACGCACATGTGTGTGTAAAGTGTGTCTGTGTGTGTGCGTGGGTTTACATGTGTTTCATGTATCTTGTGTGTTCCTATGAACTGAAGAGGAAGACAAAACTGCCATTTCCCCAATTTCCCTGTAAAACAATGACTGTTACATCTGGTTATTAGATTGTGTTTCCACCCACTCTTTAGTATGGTAGTGAAATACTGTAGCAACCAATTATCACAATGTAACAACACATTTTGCATTGCTCTTGTATGGTGGCCGTAAGGGACAAACTAGCTATTCAAATGTAGTGAAAGGCAGCGCAATGTTAGCACACTGTGTCACCTGTAGACTGCTGCAGTTTCTTGTGTGCCCTGTAATGTGAGGTTTTAATGTGTGGTTGTTCCTATGTGAGGTGTAATGTGTGGTTGTTCCTATGTGAGGTGTAATGTGTGGTTGTTCCTATGTGAGGTGTAATGGGTGGTTTTCCTATGTGAGGTGTAATGGGTGGTTGTTCCTATGTGAGGTGTAATGTGTGGTTGTTCTATGTGAGGTGTAATGGGTGGTTGTTCCTATGTGAGGTGTAATGGGTGGTTGTTCCTATGTGAGGTGTAATGGGTGGTTGTTCCTATGTGAGGTGTAATGTGTGGTTGTTCCTATGTGAGGTGTAATGTCTGGTTGTTCCTATGTGAGGTGTAATGGGTGGTTGTTCCTATGTGAGGTGTAATGTGTGGTTGGTCCTATGTGAGGTGTAATGTGTGGTTGTTCCTATGTGAGGTGTAATGTGTGGTTGTTCCTATGTGAGGTGTAATGTGTGGTTGTTCCTATGTGAGGTGTAATGTGTGGTTGTTCCTATGTGAGGTGTAATGGGTGGTTTTCCTATGGGAGGTGTAATGGGTGGTTGTTCCTATGTGAGGTGTAATGGGTGGTTGTTCCTATGTGAGGTGTAATGGGTGGTTGTTCCTATGTGAGGTGTAATGGGTGGTTGTTCCTATGTGAGGTGTAATGGGTGGTTGTTCCTATGTGAGGTGTAATGGGTGGTTTTCCTATGTGAGGTGTAATGGGTGGTTGTTCCTATGTGAGGTGTAATGGGTGGTTTTCCTATGTGAGGTGTAATGGGTGGTTGTTCCTATGTGAGGTGTAATGGGTGGTTTTCCTATGTGAGGTGTAATGGGTGGTTTTCCTATGTGAGGTGTAATGGGTGGTTTTTCTATGTGAGGTGTAATGGTTGGTTGTTCCTATGTGAGGTGTAATGGGTGGTTGTTCCTATGTGAGGTGTAATGGGTGGTTTTCCTATGTGAGGTGTAATGGGTGGTTTTTCTATGTGAGGTGTAATGGTTGGTTGTTCCTATGTGAGGTGTAATGGGTGGTTTCTACTTCTCCCTATACAGTTGCTGGTGAAGGTGTCTGATGTCCCGGACCTGTCAGCTGGGATCACCTGTTCCTTTGGCAACCTGACAGAGGTGGAGGGACAGGTCAGCGGTAACCAGATCTTCTGTCTGTCCCCCACCGCCAAGGATGTTCCTCTCATCCCTACTGACCAAGGTAGATACACACATGCACCTGATGTATCTGGTGAACGAGGCAATCGCAATCACCAACGGCAAACAATTATGTTCCACGATTCCATACTAGCTAGATTCACTTACATTAACTGACATTAAACTCAAGGTGATAGTTTTGAGCCATACAGTTGTACACACTACAGCAGCAGGCTGTGGCATGACAACCATTATTTCAGTTCTGTCTTTCACTCCCTCTCTCTGCTATTTATAAGCTCCTGTAGCGTTGTGTGTTAATGAGATGTTCGATGTTCCCTCTGTCCGTCTCCACTCTCTAACCTGGGGCGGCAGGTAGCTTAGTGGGTAAGAGCGTTGTGCCAGTAACCGAAAGGTCGCTGGTTCTAATCCCCGAGCCGACTAGGTGAAAAATCTGTCGATGTGCCCTTGAGCAAGGCACTTAACCCTAATTGCTCCTGTAAGTCGCTCTGGATAAGAGCGTCTGCTAAATAAAAAAAGTATTTATTATAATTATAACACACACATTGGTCTCCATTCACTAATCCCACATCTGGTCCCATCATCGATCCAAACCCTCACATGGGTGGTGGTCCAGGCAGGCAGCCTAATGAGCTCCCCATGCCCGCAAACCAGTCCCCCTGGCTGGGGAGTGTGCTCCACACCAGCCCTGGGCTCATTAAGGAACCTGGTGGATGGATGACCAGGGACCAGGGCCTGTGGCCAGATAGTGCTGCCCATATTACTGCCCTAACACAGGACTGAGGCCAGTTAGCAGTGTAGAGGTACAGGGTAGGATAGACTGATAATGGGGAGGTAGACAAGGAGTAGCTCTTGGATGATGAGCTAGTAAAGGTTGTGTTGAACGAGATGGTGTACATCTTCCTAAGTCTGAGGGTGGTTTTAACCTTCCCGACTTGGAATTGTATCAACTCACCACCCAGGACTTTTACTTGCGACATATAGTTAAATGCACTAAAGAGGAACAGTGGGTACATATTGAAGATGTGCATGTTCATCCCCAGAATCTTTTTTACACGTGTCTATTGTCTAAGGATAAAGCTAAGAACATTAACAACTTTAAGAACACTATAACAATATAGAAGAAATGAAACGTATTCTACAAGAACCAATATCAATCCTTAAAAACACAACCTTATGGAACAATCCTTGGATAGCTTTTCAGAATTCACAGATAAATTGGTCTACATGGAAAACTAAAGGCATAGAAACCGTTAATGACTTGGTAACAGGAAATACATTTATTTCCATGACAGTATTAAAAAGCAATTTTGGATGGACCAATGTAGACATTTTCATTACTTAAAAGTTTTATATCAAGACATTTCAGAGTAATCTTGAGGTAACCCTATTTGAGTCCGAAAAATATAGTCATATGATAGGTAAGATATGCAAAACATTGCAGAGAGCCTATCTAACTGACAATCTCTTAGAAAAAAAATATAAACTACTGAAACCAAGATGGAGGGAATGTTGGAACATAACTAACAAAATGTAACTAACAAATTTACGAAAATCCAGTATAAACGATTGTATAGAATTTATTACACAAATTCACAAAATCTACAGCACAACGGCGGAGTCATGTCTTAGTGTAAAACTAACAATGACTCAATAATCCATGCCTTCTGGGAATGCTATAAAGTCCAAAAGTGATGGGCGGAGTTAGAAAGTTGGCTGTCAGAAGTATTTTTTATCTGTGTGCCTGCATACTTCAAGACATGGCATATGGGGATGGCTTGGACGATACTTTTCTCACCAATCATCAAGTATACTTAAAAAACTGTCAATCAAACCTCCATCGTTAACACAATGGAAGGGTGAAATGTTTTATTATCTAAATGTTGAAAGTGTGTGGGCGACGGAGAGAAACAAAAGGGTGCAGTTTGAGGCCATATTGCGGAGAGTGATACGAATATGAATGTCTCTCCCCCAGGTAAATGTCAGCTTATTCCCTCTCATTCTCCCTCTCAATCCCCCCTTACACACACACACACACACACACCCTGCCCCTCATCAGCCGGGGCTATCCGGCCGCCTGCCTACCTACCAACCAGGGGAGAGGTTATTGACCAGATGAACATTGATCATGTGCAGAAGTAATGAGAGTGAAGGAAGGGGAGAGAGGGATTGAAGAGAGGGAGGGAGACAGTGGAGGAGCTGGGGAAGGAGGGAGTGAAAGAGGAAGATGGAGGGAGGGGAGGTAGAAAGGAGGACATTGTATCTGCCTGAGAGGGAAACAAAATGGCAGACACAGGAACAACATATACTGTATGTTTTATTGTCACATACACCAGATAGGTGCAGTGAAATGTGTTGTTTTACGGGGTCAGCCATAATAGTACGGCGCCCCGGAGCAAATTAGGGTTAAGAGCCTTGCTCAAGGGCGCATCGACAGATTTTTCACCTTGTTAGCTCAGGTATTCGAATCACAGACCTTTCGGTTACTGGCCCAACGCTCTAACCGCTAGGCTACCTGCCGCCAAGAAGAAGAAGAAGAAGAAGAAGAAGTTGTGAAGGAAAGCTCAAATGCAAAGCTGATGTAGTGCAGTGTTCAGTCTGGTGTGTGGAAAATCTCCCCAACGGGTGTAGTTAGAGAGAGCACTGTACTAAGGGTCATTGCAACCTTCCACACTACAAACCGTCTGAGCCCAAACCCAAGCCTGCTTTACACATCACATCATTCTGTGATCTCACAGGGAGAGAGAGAGAGGTTGGCTACTACAGGAGAACAGGCATAGATGTACCAGCCAGGCTCTCACCATCCCCCAAAAACCAATCCAATAACACAGCAGCATTGTTCATAACACAGAGATTTCCCAAACTATGAGTTTGTTGTTCTGATTAAGGACCACACACTGCCAAATCACAGCAGTCCCAGATGGTCATTTTCTTAAATAATGGAAATGGAGAGACTAAGAGGGAAAGGGAAAGGGGGATATCTAGTCAGTTGTACAACTGAATCCATTCAACCAAAATGTGTCTTCCGCATTTAACCCAACCCCTCTGAATCAGAAAGGTGCGGGGGGCTGCCTTAATCAACATCCACTGTGCCCAGTTGTTGTTGGGGGTTAACTGCCTTGCTCAAGGGCAGAACGGCAGAATTCTCCATCTTGCCGTGTCAAGGATTCTAACCTTTCGGTTACTGGACCAATATGCCTAATTGCTAGGCTACCTGCCGAACATATTCAAATAAAAAGGAGAAAACATGAATTATACTGTGTGTGTAGGTGTTGTGTGACTCAGAGTGTGGGATGAGATGAGTGTTTGTGTGGGATGAGTGGCCGGCCGGATGGGTCAGCTTGGATCTCACCAGGTACCTGGTAGCCACTAAGACCCAGATGTCCCAGAGCAGAGACTGGCACCCGGTATCCCACTGCCCGCTACCTGCCCTCTGGGCCCCTTCCAGACCTCCGGTGGACTGAGAGGGTGAACAGGGAACAGACAGAAGGACAGACTGAAGGAAGGATAGGTAGAAAGGAAGGCTAGAAAGTTTGGGGGGGGGGGAATAGGCTACTGGAGGGGAAGATAGAAACCCAAGGGATAGAGAGACTGCTAGAGAAAGAGGGGGATAGAGAGACTGCTAGAGAAAGAGGGGGATAGAGAGACTGCTGGAGAAAGAGGGGGAAAGAGAGGCTGCTAGAGAAAGAGGGGGAAGAGAGACTGCTAGAGAAAGAGGGGGAAAGAGAGACTGCTAGAGAAAGAGGGGGAAAGAGAGACTGCTAGAGAAAGAGGGGGATAGAGAGACTGCTAGAGAAAGAGGGGGAAAGAGAGACTGCTAGAGAAAGTCGGGATAGAGAGACTGCTGGAGAAAGAGTCGGGATAGAGAGACTGCTAGAGAAAGAGGGGGAAAGAGAGACTGCTAGAGAAAGAGGGGGAAAGAGAGACTGCTAGAGAAAGTCGGGATAGAGAGACTGCTAGAGAAAGAGGGGGAAAGAGAGACTGCTAGAGAAAGAGGGGGAAAGAGAGACTGCTAGAGAAAGAGTCGGGATAGAGAGACTGCTGGAGAAAGAGTCGGGATAGAGAGACTGCTAGAGAAAGAGTTGGGATAGAGAGACTGCTGGAGAAAGAGGGGGGATAGAGAGACTGCTAGAGAAAGAGGGGGAAAGAGAGACTGCTAGAGAAAGAGGGGGAAAGAGACACTGCTAGAGAAAGAGTCGGGCTAGAGAGACTGCTAGAGAAAGAGTCGGGCTAGAGAGACTGCTAGAGAAAGAGGGGGATAGAGAGACTGCTAGAGAAAGTCGGGATAGAGAGACTGCTAGAGAAAGAGGGGGAAAGAGAGACTGCTAGAGAAAGAGGGGGAAAGAGAGACTGCTAGAGAAAGTCGGGATAGAGAGACTGCTAGAGAAAGAGTCGGGCTAGAGAGACTGCTAGAGAAAGAGGGGGATAGAGAGACTGCTAGAGAAAGTCGGGATAGAGAGACTGCTAGAGAAAGAGGGGGAAAGAGAGACTGCTAGAGAAAGTCGGGATAGAGAGACTGCTGGAGAAAGAGGGGGGATAGAGAGACTGCTAGAGAAAGAGGGGGAAAGAGAGACTGCTAGAGAAAGAGGGGGAAAGAGACACTGCTAGAGAAAGAGTCGGGCTAGAGAGACTGCTAGAGAAAGAGTCGGGCTAGAGAGACTGCTAGAGAAAGAGGGGGATAGAGAGACTGCTAGAGAAAGTCGGGATAGAGAGACTGCTAGAGAAAGAGGGGGAAAGAGAGACTGCTAGAGAAAGAGGGGGAAAGAGAGACTGCTAGAGAAAGTCGGGCTAGAGAGACTGCTAGAGAAAGAGTCGGGCTAGAGAGACTGCTAGAGAAAGAGGGGGATAGAGAGACTGCTAGAGAAAGTCGGGATAGAGAGACTGCTAGAGAAAGAGGGGGAAAGAGAGACTGCTAGAGAAAGTCGGGATAGAGAGACTGCTGGAGAAAGAGTCGGGATAGAGAGACTGCTAGAGAAAGAGGGGGAAAGAGAGACTGCTAGAGAAAGAGTCGGGATAGAGAGACTGCTAGAGAAAGAGGGGGGATAGAGAGACTGCTAGAGAAAGAGGGGGGCCTGAGAGACTGCTAGAGAAAGAGGGGGGATAGAGAGACTGCTAGAGAAAGAGGGGGATAGAGAGACTGCTAGAGAAAGAGGGGGAAAGAGAGACTGCTAGAGAAAGAGGGGGGAAGAGAGACTGCTAGAGAAAGAGGGGGAAAGAGAGACTGCTAGAGAAAGAGGGGGATAGAGAGACTGCTAGAGAAAGAGGGGGAAAGAGAGACTGCTAGAGAAAGTCGGGATAGAGAGACTGCTGGAGAAAGAGTCGGGATAGAGAGACTGCTAGAGAAAGAGGGGGAAAGAGAGACTGCTAGAGAAAGAGTCGGGATAGAGAGACTGCTAGAGAAAGAGGGGGGATAGAGAGACTGCTAGAGAAAGAGGTGGGCTAGAGAGACTGATAGAGAAAGAGGGGGGCCTGAGAGACTTCTAGAGAAAGAGGGGGGATGTGTTCTTGAGAAACTGAAAAGATATAGAGACTGCTAGAGAATGAGGGGGGGTGTGTTCTTGAAAAACTGAAAAGATAGAGGGACTTCAATAGAAAGAGGGGTGCCGTGTTTGTGTGTCTCTCTCCATTTGTATTCTAAGCAGGTTGTATTGAATCCAGGAAGGGTTGGTACAAGCTGCTACACGTTATAGTGTAATTTGTGTAAGTGCTTCATTCATCATTCTCTCAATTTCTCCCTCCTCTCTTTCTTTCTCTCGCTCTCGCTCTCGCTCTCTCGCTCGCTCTCTAGACTGGTCAGGTGTAGAGTTGAGGCTCAACTCTAAGGAGACTGGTCAGATGGTCATCAGCACAGAGGTCAAGTTCTACAACTGCAGTGTTCACCAACTGTGAGTATCTTCTATCCAGCATCAGTTTTCCCTGTTAGATCATTATGAATACGATTATATTGAGGAGGGGGACCTGATTCTAGATCAGCATTTGTGAAGGGCCCTGGAGTCCTGCAGTCTAGGGCCACACTACAGAATCAATGCTGTGTAAATATGTTACAGTGTCCCTACACCCTAACCTTGCCTGCCTTTAGGCTCAGCCTCCTAGCCTAAAATAGCCCTGTGATGTCTAATGCAATCTGATCTAAGCTGCTTCCTCCCATCAGCTCTACAACGGTTACCTTTAACCATTGCCTTAATGAAGCCTGCATCTCTGCCACACAGAAGCCCTGCTTATTGTATGTTCAGAGTCTGACACTGGCTTGGATGGTTGTCATGGCCCTCTGTTTTGATTGAGTGAGAGGCTGGGCTTCTGCCTTGCGTTCAGCCCCTCCCCTCCCCTCCCATGTAGTGTCAGTGTCTGACTATGTCAGTCTGATGAGCCTGTCTGAGTGGAACACAAAGTCACAGTGTACTCTATTAAGAGCTCCCACATCTACTCAGATAATCAGGGAGCAAACACAGACACACACACACACAGAGCCGCGCACACACACACACCCACACCGCTATACCGGCGGGTGAATCAGCCTCATTCTTCTGAATTAGTGTGAGCTTACCAGGGATCCTCCCATGCTTTTGCACTGGTGAATATTTCACCATAAACAAGAATGCATAATTTATCCAGACTCGTTGCTCAGAAGGAAAATAAAAGCCCAATGAGACTATACATCCCTACAACAATTAATATACTGTACAGTAAGACTATAAGGAGGGACCAATTACTGTACCAGTCATGGGGTTAGTCTGAATCGGCACCCTATTTCTTCTATAATGCACTACATTTGACCAGGGCCCGCATACAGCTCTGGTCAAAAGTAGTGCACTATATAGGGAATAGGATGCCATTTCAGATGCAGTCATAGAGACATTACATTACATTTACGTCATTTAGCAGACGCTCTTATCCAGAGCGACTTACAAATTGGTGCATTCACCCTATAGCCAGTGGGATAACCACTTTACAATAAAAAATCTTTTTTTTTTTTTCTTTTTTTTTGGGGGGGGGGGTAGAAGGATTACTTTATCCTATCCCAGGTATTCCTTAAAGAGGTGGGGTTTCAAATGTCTCCGGAAGGTGGTGAGTGACTCCGCTGTCCTGGCGTCGTGAGGGAGCTTGTTCCACCATTGGGGTGCCAGAGCAGCGAACAGTTTTGACTGGGCTGAGCGGGAACTATGCTTCCGCAGAGGAAGGGGAGCCAGCAGGCCAGAGGTGGATGAACGCAATGCCCTCGTTTGGGTGTAGGGACTGATCAGAGCCTGAAGGTACGGAGGTGCCGTTCCCCTCACTGCTCCATAGGCAAGCACCATGGTCTTGTAACGGATGCGAGCTTCAACTGGAAGCCAGTGGAGTGTGCGGAGGAGGGGGGTGACGTGAGAGAACTTGGGAAGGTTGAACACCAGACGGGCTGCGGCATTCTGGATGAGTTGTAGGGGTTTAATGGCACAGGCAGGGAGCCCAGCCAACAGCGAGTTGCAGTAATCCAGACGGGAGATGACAAGTGCCTGGATTAGGACCTGTGCCGCTTCCTGTGTAAGGCAGGGTCGTACTCTCCGAATGTTGTAGAGCATGAACCTGCAGGATCGGGTCACCGCCTTGATGTTAGCGGAGAACGACAGGGTGTTGTCCAGGGTCACGCCAAGGCTCTTCGCACTCTGGGAGGAGGACACAACGGAGTTGTCAACCGTGATGGCGAGATCATGGAACGGGCAGTCCTTCCCCGGGAGGAAGAGCAGCTCCGTCTTGCCAGGGTTCAGCTTGAGGTGGTGATCCGTCATCCATACTGATATGTCTGCCAGACATGCAGAGATGCGATTCACCACCTGGTTATCAGAAGGGGGAAAGAACCTGTCCAGTCAGAGAAGACAGTCAGAAAAATGTTACAACCATTTTAATCAACATCACAGTGACACAACCCTTGAGCCTTGATGCTCAAATCAGTTTTGTTTTTCAAATCAGTTTTGTTTTTTAAATCCATTTTGGACTACTGACTGTCCAAACAGCAAGTTACAAGTGACCAAATCAGATTTGTGTGTGTTCAGACATCAGTCATTTGCTGACAAGGCTACGTTAGTTGTCATAGTGACAACAGGTGTGTGTGCAGTATTGTAGGCTGATTGATGGTGGTGCTTGTGCGTCCTATCACTCAGAAGTTATGTAGCAAGCTAAGGTGACAACAATGCAATGAGTTTCAGGGGGACAGAGTTTCAGGGGGACAGAGTATCAGGGGGACAGAGTATCAGGGGGACAGAGTATCAGGGGGACAGAGTATCAGGGGGACAGAGTTTCAGGGGGACAGAGTATCAGGGGGACAGAGTATCAGGGGGACAGCTGACTGCTAGACTACGCTACACTGTCCCCTTCCTCCCTTCCTGAGAGATCTGAGTCATGACGTTGGCACAGAGACACACGCATAATGTTAGCACGCGTACACACACACACACACACACACCCTGTCGTCATCCTATGCCCAAGGCTGCGTCTGCTGTTTCCCTGCCATCCCTCAACATCCTCTACCCCTCCTCCCTCAGCTCATCCTAGACAGGATGAACACAGAGCCATGGTTTGGGGTGGTTATAGATGCAGTATGCCTACATAGAGGATGCCAGCCATATCTCTACCCACCCCACATGCCCACCATGCCCAGGGCATCTATGGCAGCACGCGGGCACCATGCCAGCTGGTAATTACAACCGCATTACAACAACACTGGCCTAATGGTAATGACAGGATCAAGCTGTGCCAACATCTTATTCGTCCCCATTACTCACTTTACCTCCCTGACTTTGCTTCAGTCGCTGTGGTTCCGTCCCAAGTGGCATCCTATTCCCTATTTAGAGCACCAGGGACCAGGTCAAACGTAGTGCACTAAAATAGTGCACTAAATAGGAAAAAATAGTGCCCTCTGTGTCCCGGGGCCGGCTGTTGCTGCTTTGCCTCTATTCACGCATAAACATTATGAAACCACTAGAAACTACTTGGAGAGCTAGGTTGGCACACTTACAGTAGGAGCTAGGAGGTACCGTGCCAACCACAAGGGCATCAACAGCAGGTGCCCACTTGGGATCTGCTGCACTTGTTTCCTCCGTGGCGATCGCATGCCCGTTTTGTGCCACCTCCACCCACTTGACTGGCGCAGCTTCCTGAGTGTCTGTCCTGTCCATCTGTCTGTCCTCTGTCTTCAGGTGTCTGTCCTGCGTGAACAGTGCCTTCCGCTGCTACTGGTGCAAGTACCGTAACCTGTGTACCCACGACCCCTCCAGCTGCTCCTTCCAGGAGGGACGTGTCAACGCCTCCGACGTACGTACCATACAGTACACACACACCACAGGAGGTTGGTGGCACCTTAATTGGGGAGGATGGGCACGTGGTAATGGTTGGAGCGGAATAAGTGGAAAGGTATCAACAACATCAAATGCATGGTTTCCATGGTTTCCATGTGTTTGATGCCATTCCATTCGCTCCGTTCCAGCCATTATTATCCCCTCAGCAGCCTCCACTGATACACACACAAACACACTCTTCCTCTCCTCTCGCTCTCTGTGACAGTGGTTAAGGAGTGTGTTTACCGCCTATCAATCTGTCGGGGTGTAAAGTAACACATTGATCCGTCTGCCTGAGAGTGAGGACAGACTACTGCTGCAGAGGAAGGAGGACAGTGGCCTTTCTCTTCACACTTCCCTTTTCACACACTCCAAAGAGACCTACTGCGGCAGCACTGACTGATACATACACACACACACACACACACAAACACACACAAACTCTCTCTCTCAAACACACACACACACAGCTGTAGCTATTATTGGCCTCCCCCAGTTTTATGATCCTGCAGATTTTTCCTCCCGCTGTCAGTTGTCATCAGTGACAAAGCACATGCAACCATTTTAGAACATTGACCCTCCTCTGTGATCCTATTATGTGAGAAAGGCTTTGGAGTGGAAGAAGTGAAGCAGCCAACACTCTCCAGCACCAGCCTCAATGGCCGGTTTGACCCTGCTGGCTCCCTCTCCCTCCATCACTCTCTCCCGCGTCAAGGGCTTTTGTTCTTTCATCCAAGGAAATATACAACGTTAGCCAGCTAGCTTCTGTGTGTGCGCGCATCTGTCTGTGTGTCTGCTGCATGTGTTTGTTGTTTGTGTGTATCCACTATGTGTTTGTTGTGTCTGTTAGTTTATTTGACCTTTAACCTTCCCCACCCCCCTCTCTAGGACTGTCCTCAGCTGGTGCGGTCGGAGGAGATTCTGATCCCGGCTGGGGAGGTGAAGCCCATCACCCTGAAGGCCCGGAACCTTCCCCAGCCCCAGTCTGGCCAGCGGGGTTACGAGTGTGTCCTCCACATCCAGGGGGTCAGCCACCGTGTGACCGCCCTGCGCTTCAACAGCTCCTCTGTACAGTGTCAGAACAGCTCGGTGGGTACACACTGCAGGTTTAGGGTTAGTAACACACAGTAACACCCTGCAGGGTTAGGGTTAGTAACACACAGTAACACACTGCAGGTTTAGGGTTAGTAACACACAGTAACACCCTGCAGGGTTAGGGTTAGTAACACACAGTAACACCCTGCAGGGTTAGGGTTAGTAACACACAGTAACACCCTGCAGGGTTAGGGTTAGTAACACACAGTAACACACTGCAGGGTTAGGGTTAGTAACACACAGTAACACACTGCAGGGTTAGGATTAGTAACACACAGTAACACACTGCAGGTTTAGGGTTAGTAACACACAGTAACACCCTGCAGGGTTAGGGTTAGTAACACACAGTAACACCCTGCAGGGTTAGGGTTAGTAACACACAGTAACACACTGCAGGTTTAGGGTTAGTAACACACAGTAACACACTGCAGGGTTAGGGTTAGTAACACACAGTAACACCCTGCAGGGTTAGGGTTAGTAACACACAGTAACACACTGCAGGGCCTGGAGACATGCTATATACAGTGGGGGAAAAAAGTATTTAGTCAGCCACCAATTGTGCAAGTTCTCCCACTTAAAAAGATGAGAGAGGCCTGTAATTTTCATCATAGGTACACGTCAACTATGACAGACAAATTGAGAATTCTTTTTCCAGAAAATCACATTGTAGGATTTTTAATGAATTTATTTGCAAATTATGGTGGAAAATAAGTATTTGGTCAATAACAAAAGTTTCTCAATACTTTGTTATATACCCTTTGTTGGCAATGACACAGGTCAAACGTTTTCTGTAAGTCTTCACAAGGTTTTCACACACTGTTGCTGGTATGTTGGCCCATTCCTCCATGCAGATCTCCTCTAGAGCAGTGATGTTTTGGGGCTGTCGCTGGGCAACACGGACTTTCAACTCCCTCCAAAGATTTTCTATGGGGTTGAGATCTGGAGACTGGCTAGGCCACTCCAGGACCTTGAAATGCTTCTTACGAAGCCACTCCTTCGTTGCCCGGGCGGTGTGTTTGGGATCATTGTCATGCTGAAAGACCCAGCCACGTTTCATCTTCAATGTCCTTGCTGATGGAAGGAGGTTTTCACTCAAAATCTCATGATACATGGCCCCATTCATTCTTTCCTTTACACGGATCAGTCATCCTGGTCCCTTTGCAGAAAAACAGCCCCAAAGCATGATGTTTCCAGCCCCATGCTTCACAGTAGGTATGGTGTTCTTTGGATGCAACTCAGCATTCTTTGTCCTCCAAACACAAAGAGTTGAGTTTTTACCAAAAAGTTCTATTTTGGTTTCATCTGACCATATGACATTCTCCCAATCCTCTTCTGGATCATCCAAATGCACTCTAGCAAACTTCAGACGGGCCTGGACATGTACTGGCTTAAGCAGGGGGACACGTCTAGCACTGCAGGATTTGAGTCCCTGGCGGCGTAGTGTGTTACTGATGGTAGGCTTTGTTACTTTGGTCCCAGCTCTCTGCAGGTCATTCACTAGGTCCCCCCGTGTGGTTCTGGGATTTTTGCTCACCGTTCTTGTGATCAATTTGACCCCACAGGGTGAGATCTTGCGTGGAGCCCCAGATCGAGGGAGATTATCAGTGGTCTTGTATGTCTTCCATTTTCTAATAATTGCTCCAACAGTTGATTTCTTCAAACAAGGACATGGAGACGTGCTATGTACATGATAGACTCTCACAGTAACACACTGCAGGGCCTGGAGACATGCTATATACAGTGAGGGAAAAACGTATTTGATCCCCTGCTAATTTTGTAAGTTTGCCCACTGACAAAGACATGATCAGTCTATAATTTTAATGGTAGGTTTATTTGAACAGTGAGAGATAGAATAACAACAACAAAAAATCCAGAAAAACGCATGTCAAAAATGTTATAAATTGATTTACATTTTAATGAGGGAAATAAGTATTTGACCCCTCTGCAAAACATGACTTAGTACTTGGTGGCAAAACCCTTGTTGGCAATCACAGAGGTCAGACGTTTCTTGTAGTTGGCCACCAGGTTTGCACACATTTCAGGAGGGATTTTGTTCCACTCCTCTTTGCAGATCTTCTCCAAGTCATTAAGGTTTCGAGGCTGACGTTTGGCAACTCGAACCTTCAGCTCCCTCCACAGATTTTCTATGGGATTAAGGTCTGGAGACTGACTAGGCCACTCCAGGACCTTAATGTGCTTCTTCTTGAGCCACTCCTTTGTTGCCTTGGCCGTGTGTTTTGGGTCATTGTCATGCTGGAATACCCATCCACGACCCATTTTCAATGCCCTGGCTGAGGGAAGGAGGTTCTCACCCAAGATTTGACAGTACATGGCCCTGTCCATCATCCCTTTGATGCGGTGAAGTTGTCCTGTCCCCTTAGCAGAAAACACCCCCAAAGCATAATGTTTCCACCTCCATGTTTGACGGTGGGGATGGTGTTCTTGGGGTCATAGGCATTATTCCTCCTCCTCCAAACACGGCAAGTTGAGTTGATGCCAAAGGGCTCGATTTTGGTCTCATCTGACCACAACACTTTCACCCAGTTTTCCTCTGAATCATTCAGATGTTCATTGGCAAACTTCAGACGGCCCTGTATATGTGATTTCTTGAGCAGGGGGACCTTGCGGGCGCTGCAGGATTTCAGTCCTTCATGGCGTAGTGTGTTACCAATTGTTTTCTTGGTGACTATGGTCCCAGCTGCCTTGAGATCATTGACAAGATCCTCCTGTGTAGTTCTGGGCTGATTCCTCACCGTTCTCATGATCATTGCAACTCCATGAGGTGAGATCTTGCATGGAGCCCCAGGCTGAGGGAGATTGACAGTTCTTTTGTGTTTCTTCCATTTGCAAATAATCGCACCAACTGTTGTCACCTTCTCACCAAGCTGCTTGCCGATGGTCTTGTAGCCCATTCCAGCCTTGTGTAGGTCTACAATCTTGTCCCTGACATCCTTGGAGAACTCTTTGGTCTTGGCCATGGTGGAGAGTTTGGAATCTGATTGATTGATTGCTTCTGTGGACAGGTGTCTTTTATACAGGTAACAAGCTGAGATTAGGAGCACTCCCTTTAAGAGTGTGCTCCTAATCTCAGCTCGTTACCTGTATAAAAGACACATGGGAGCCAGAAATCTTTCTGATTGAGAGGGGGTCAAATACTTATCTCCCTCAATTTATAACATTTTTGACATGCGTTTTTCTGGATTTTGTCATTTCTTTGTCAGTGGGCAAACGTACACAATCAGCATGGGATCAAATACTTTTTTCCCTCACTGTACATGATGGACACTCACAGTAACACACTGCAGGACATGGAGACTCACAGTAACACACTGCAGGACATGGAGACATGCTATATACATGATGGACACTCACAGTAACACACACTAGCTAGCAAAGGCTCACATTTACACACACGTACTGCAGAAGTGCATACAAACTCTTACAGCACACGAACACAGCATACTGTGTGTTTACAAAATGTATACAAAATCTCTCTCTTATTCACACAGCCAGATGTATCCACGTGAAGTTATGTCCACTATATCACCACAACACCCTGGTTAACTCCTAAATAACCCTCACACATTCACTCTATTTATCAGTCACTATCTATTCCCAGTTTGCACTCTCAATGTCAATGATTGTCAGACTCTCAGTGAGAGTGTTATCAGTGTCTGTGGTGTGAGGCCTTTGGCCATGTCACCTGTACCCAGCAGCAGCAGCCTGTCAGTGGAGAGGCTGGGTGAGAGATGGGCCCTGGCCTGGGTAGTTAAACAGAACAGCACAGTAGAGGAGAGGACTGTTACTGCAGTGAAGCTCTGCTCTGCTTTGCCCTCCAGCCAGGCTCACACTGATTCCAGTCAGTGGAATCACACACACACACACACACACACGCATACATACACACACATACTGTACATACACACACACACACACACACACACACACAGCCAGGAGGGAGATAAGGGCAAGAGAGGCAGCTGAGGACAGCACCTAGGTGGACAGAGAGAAGGAAGGGGGAATCTAGGAAGACAGAGAGAAGGAAGGGGGAATCTAGGAAGACAGAGAGAAGGAAGGGGGAATCTAGGACAGAGAGAAGGAATGGGGGATCTAGGAGGACAGAGAGAAGGAAGGGGGATTCTAGGAGGACAGAGAGAAGGAAGGGTTACTCTAGGAGGACAGAGAGAAGGAAGGGGGAATCTAGGAGGACAGAGAGAAGGAAGGGTTACTCTAAGAGGACAGAGAGAAGGAAGGGGGAATCTAGGAGGACAGAGAGAAGGAAGGGGGAATCTAGGAAGACATAGAGAAGGAAGGGGGAATCTAGGAGGACAGAGAGAAGGAAGGGTTACTCTAGGAGGACAGACAGAGAGAAGGAAGGGGGAATCTAGGAAGACAGAGAGAAGGAAGGGGGAATCTAGGAGGACAGAGATAAGGAAGGGGGAATCTAGGAAGACAGAGAGAAGGAAGGGGTACTCTAGGAGGACAGAGAGAAGGAAGGGGGAATCTAGGAGGACAGAGAGAAGGAAGGGTTACTCTAGGAGGACAGAGAGAAGGAAGGGGGAATCTAGGAAGACAGAGAGAAGGAAGGGTTACTCTAGGAGGACAGAGAGAAGGAAGGGGTACTCTAGGAGGACAGAGAGAAGGAAGGGGGAATCTAGGAGGACAGAGAGAAGGAAGGGGGAATCTAGGAAGACAGAGAGAAGGAAGGTGGAATCTAGGAGGACAGAGAGAAGGAAGGGGGAATCTAGGAGGACAGAGAGAAGGAAGGGGGAATCTAGGAGGACAGAGAGAAGGAAGGGGGAATCTAGGAAGACAGAGAGAAGGAATGGGGAATCTAGGAAGACAGAGAGAAGGAAGGAACAACTCTAGGAGGACAGAGAGAAGGAAGGGGGAATCTAGGAGGACAGAGAGAATGAAGGGTTACTCTAGGAGGACAGAGAGATGGAAGGGGGAATCTAGGAAGACAGAGAGAAGGAAGGGGGAATCTAGGAAGACAGAGAGAAGGAAGGGGGAATCTAGTAGGACAGAGAGAAGGAAGGGGGAATCTAGGAGGACAGAGAGAAGGAAGGGTTACTCTAGGAGGACAGAGAGAATGAAGGGGGAATCTAGGAGGACAGAGAGAAGGAAGGGGGAATCTAGGAGGACAGAGAGAAGGAAGGGGGAATCTAGGAAGACAGAGAGAAGGAAGGAAAAACTCTAGGAGGACAGAGAGAAGGAAGGGGGAATCTAGGAGGACAGAGAGAATGAAGGGTTACTCTAGGAGGACAGAGAGAAGGAAGGGGGAATCTAGGAAGACAGAGAGAAGGAAGGGGGAATCTAGGAAGACAGAGAGAAGGAAGGGGTACTCTAGGAGGACAGAGAGAAGGAAGGGGGATCTATGAGGACAGAGATAAGGAAGGGTACTCTAGGAGGACAGAGAGAAGGAAGGGGTAATCTAGGAAGACAAAGAGAAGGAAGGGGTACTCTAGGAGGACAGAGAGAAGGGAGGGGGAATCTAGGAGGACAGAGAGAAGGAAGGGTTACTCTAGGAGGACAGAGAGAAGGAAGGGGGAATCTAGGAAGACAGAGAGAAGGAAGGGGGAATCTAGGAGGACAGAGAGAAGGAAGGGGGAATCTAGGAGGACAGGGAGAAGGAAGGGGGAATCTAGGAGGACAGAGAGAAGGAAGGGTTACTCTAGGAGGACAGAGAGAAGGAAGGGTTACTCTAGGAGGACAGAGAGAAGGAAGGGGGAATCTAGGAGGACAGAGAGAAGGAAGGGGGAATCTAGGAGGACAGAGAGAAGGAAGGGGGAATCTAGGACGACAGAGAGAAGGAAGGGGGAATCTAGGAGGACAGAGAGAAGGAAGGGGGGATCTAGGAGGACAGAGAGAAGGAAGGGGGAATCTAGGAGGACAGAGAGAAGGAAGGGTTACTCTATGAGGACAGAGAGAAGGAAGGGGGAATCTAGGAGGACAGAGAGAAGGAAGGGTTACTCTAGGAGGACAGAGAGAAGGAATGGTTACTCTAGGAGGACAGAGAGAATGAAGGGGGAATCTAGGAAGACAGAGAAGGAAGGAAAAATTCTAGGAGGACAGAGAGAAGGAAGGGGGAATCTAGGAAGACAGAGAGAAGGAAGGGGGAATCTAGGAGGACAGAGAGAATGAAGGGTTACTCTAGGAGGACAGAGAGAAGGAAGGGGGAATCTAAGAAGACAGAGAGAAGGAAGGGTACTCTAGGAGGACAGAGAGAAGGAAGGGGTACTCTAGGAGGACAGAGAGAAGGAAGGGGGGATCTATGAGGACATAGATAAGGAAGGGTTACTCTAGGAAGACAGAGAGAAGGAAGGGTAATATCTAGGAAGACAGAGATAAGGAAGGGGAACTGTAGGAGGACAGAGAGAAGGAAGGGGTACTCTAGGAAGACAGAGAGTAGGAAGGGGGAATCTAGGAGGACAGAGAGATGGAAGGGGGAATCTAGGACAGAGAGAAGGAAGGGGGAATCTAGGAGGACATAGAGAAGGAAGGGTTACTATAGGAGGACAGAGAGATGGAAGGGGGAATCTAGGAGGACAGAGAGATGGAAGGGGGAATCTAGGAGGACAGAGAGATGGAAGGGGGAATCTAGGAGGACAGAGAGATGGAAGGGGGAATATAGGAGGACAGAGAGATGGAAGGGGGAATCTAGGAGGACTCCACTTAAAGACATGCTCCGGTGCTTTGGCGACTAAAGAAGTATTTTGTAAACCTCCCGCTTTGGGCTGGATTTGTCAATGTGTAGTTACATCATCTATGAGCAGAATTACTGTCTTACCTCAATTAATCACGAAATCCCTAGATTGAAAGCGACTGTTTTCTTGAAGCTGTGCCACGCCATTTTACCCTACATTTCCCCCCACGTGGGCCAGCCCCCTAGCAATTTGAGTTTTAGCCAATGAGCTTCAGCCCCTCGCATTTAAGTGACAGTTAACAAGAGTCCTGTCCAACGTTCTCCAATCAGGTTGCAGGGCGGGCCCAACGGTTCAGTGGACAGCAGAGAAAGAGAGAGCAATAACGTGGTGCACATATCTGCACATATGTGACATAGTACGCAATTTTCAGAGACCACTTCTGGCTCGTGAGTGCTACTATCAGAATTACTGGCTAAAGAGTATAGAAAAGTACCAGAGAATCTCTTTAACACTCCTCTCTCTCTTGTCCTGTCTAAAATGACGTGGTGATGCAAGGTTGTAGCAACGTTAGGGGAACATTCAACATGCAGCACCAGGCTCAGGGTTTTGTGGTGGGGATTTAAGTTTCTCATGCTGAAATTCTCTATTTTGCTTCTTTTTTTTCTTCCTCTCTTGCTCTTTTTCCTTCTCTCCCACTCTCTCCTTCCCCTCCCCCCTCTCTCTATCTCCCCCTCTCTCCTTCCCCTCCCCCCTCTCTCTATCTCCCCCTCTCTCCTTCCCCTCCCCCCTCTCTCCTTCCCCCCCCCCCCTCTCTCCCTCTCTCTCTCTCTCTCTCTCTCTCTCTATCTCCCTCTCTCTCTCAGTATCTCTATGAAGGGATGAAGATCAGTGAGTTGCCAGTGGATTTTTCAGTGGTCTGGAACGGTAACTTCATTATAGACAACCCAGATAATATCCAAGGTAAGACACACACACTCACATGCTTATTTTACTATCCTTGTGGGGACCAAACAATTAATTCCCATTCAGAATCCTATTTTCCCTAACCCCTAAACCTAACCCTTATTTGAACCATAATTCTAACCTTAACCCTGATTGTAACCCTAACCCCTAAGCCTAAAATAGCATTATTTTGTCATTTTAGCAGACGCTCTTACCCAGAGCGACTTAGTTAGTGAGTGCATACATTTTCATACTGGCCCCCCGTGGGAAACGAACCCACAACCTTGCCGTTGCAAGCGCCATGCTCTACCAACTGAGCACACACACATACACCAACACATAAAACAGATGTTTCTTGTCAAATAACGTATTGTCTCAGCTGGATACACGGCATAATACCTGCTTTTACTCAAACAGCAGGTATGAAGAGCACAGTTGTATCTTTCTTTAAAAGTCTCATGTTTTAACCAACTAAATCCTCCAGGAATACAGTCCAGTACTACACTACACTACAGTTTGTTTGTCAGATAATGTTAGGTTGTCAAATGTGTTAAATTGTCAATATAATGTTACATTCAAATCAAATGCTGTTTCTGTTACCACCACAACCTGAGTCCTCCTGTATCCCACAGTGCACCTGTATAAGTGTGCGGCCCAGAGGGACAGCTGTGGCATGTGTCTGAAAGCCCAGAGGAAATTCCAGTGTGGCTGGTGTAGTGGAGAGGGCCGATGTACCCTGCGCCACCACTGCCCGCCCCTCAACCCCAATACCACCCGCTGGCTAGACCTGTCCAGCAAGAACGTCAAGTGTACCAACCCACGCATCACAGAGGTCAGTGATACCTCACACACACTCAAACCTTTCCCCCACCACCATAGGGTTAACAGGCATATATCGCCTTTCATCATATGGTCGTCTGTAGTCGACGGAATGAAACGTGGGACTTCCGCAACTGCCTGTCCTCCATTGCAGATGCAGTCTCCTCCTCATCCAGTCTGGTGTCACATTTTAGCCTTAAGCTTCAACTTAACTTTTTCCCTTGACATGGTGAAATATTATGTACTGCCTGCCTGACAGTACAGGCCATGTGTTTACTGTTCAATGTCCAATTGATCTGTACGTAGTTCTCCTTCAGCTGAGATCAACAACTACAGACTGCAGGATCAGACAAGTATAGCCTTTGACAATGACAGGTCTTACAGTATTTACATTGAGAGTCCTACATGGTATTGGTGCTGCTGCATGTTTCCCTTGGGCTGGACTAGAATGGACTGGACTAGAATAGACTGGACTAAAATTGACTGGACTGGACTAGGCTGGACTTGACTGGAATGGACTGGACTGGAATTGACTGGACTGGACTGGACTTGGCTGGACTGGAATTGACTGGACTGTACTAGGCTGGACTGGACTGGACTTGAATGAACTGGGCTGGAATGGACTGGGCTGGAATGGACTGGACTAGGCTGGAATGGACTGGGCTGGAATGGACTGGACTGGAATTGACTGGACTGGAATGGACTGGGCTGGAATTGACTGGGCTGGAATTGACTGGAAAAGGGCTGGAATAGACTGGGCCGGAATGGACTAGACTGTGCTGGAATGGACTGTGTGTGCATGATAATGAGGAGAGGGGCCCATCTGGCATCACTCATGGAGCTCTTCCTCACTGCTTTGTTTCTATGCCTCACTGTTGCTCTTTCTCTCTCTCTGTCTCATCTCTGCCCTCCCCTCTCTCTACTTCTCTTTCTTCCTCGTTATGTCTTGTTCTCTCTCTCTCATCTCTGCCCCCCCCCCCCCCCCCCCCCACTCTCTCTCTTCTTCTCTCACTATTACACACAATCAATATGCAGGGAGAGAGCATCTGGTGTTTATTTTCACTGAAGAGCAAAAAGCAAGTTTGTGTGTGTGTCTCTGGAGAGAGGCCACAGCTCAGCTCACCTTCAGCAGCACTGCAAGGGCGAGGGACCTCACACACACACACCCTAGGGGCCTGCCTCAGTGTCTCTCACTGTAGTGGGCCAGCTTGCTTCCTGTCTGTCTGTGCCACATGAGCCACTTTATAAAGATGTGTGTATGCTTGTGTTAACCAGAATGCCCAGTTTAAAAGGGAGTCCCATTTAATTCAATGTTCACAACAAGACACTGAAATACAGTACAATGTTTTAACAAAAAATAATAGGAAACAAGCCTCTTGTAGTAAAGCAACTATCCCTGCTTGAGTTCCCCAGACAGACGTAGTCTCATTGATGCAAGGCTATCGAAGTGGCAGACTATTCAGACAGTAAAGTGCATTAGAGTAAGAGGAGAAGGGGCTCTCTCACCCAGTCGCCCTGGCTCCCACATTACAACAATGCCCATCCCTGCGACTGTTCCCCATAACCAGGAAGTGCCAGTTTGTTTTCTCCCTAGTAGCAGCCCTTTGTGTACTGAAACATAATTTCCATGCAGCTAGTGTGGTGGTTATGGTTGGCCCAGTGTCACAGGGGAGTCAGGTCCAGAGGCTGAGG
Source organism: Coregonus lavaretus (assembly GCF_964263955.1). NCBI lineage: Eukaryota > Metazoa > Chordata > Actinopteri > Salmoniformes > Salmonidae > Coregonus > Coregonus lavaretus. Next base: position 33,459,251 of record NC_140007.1, read on the forward strand.
GCTGCCTGAACATTGTATTTAATTAGGTTTGGTAACGCACCAGTGCTCTGTGTTTAACACCGGGACCCCAGCATCTACCTACACATTGATTCATTAGGCTATCCTCTCCCTCGCTGTGTATTCAGAACTAACCTCAGCCAATATAAAGTGAAGCTAAAGGCTTCCCTAATTGATTTGCTATACTGTACTCTGATTAAGCAGGCTACGCCAGGGTGGGTGTGATTAGGGCTGGGAATTGCCAGGGGCCTCACAATACGATATTATCACGATACCTCGGTGCCGATATGATATGTATTGCGATTCAATACTGCGATTTTATTGCGATTTAATGTTCCAAACCTATTGCTCACTATATGTCTGCTGCAGAGAGACCAGTTTTGATCCGTCATGGATATAAAAGTGCTGAAAACAGGTTGGCTCAGTATTTAAAAAGAAGATGGAGAACAAGCTATAGAATGAAAATTACCTGAGTTTTGGTGCAGGTACAGCAGACTAGCGTTAGCTAATGCTACCTACCTTAAAAAATCACTTATTTTTTTAAAATAGATACTTGGAGTATAAATAGATATTGTCAAATACATTTTGCGATATGTAACTATAAATCCCCCCATCACTAGGTGTGATGAGGATCTAGTTCTCTAGTTCTGGCTTCTTCTTTTCTTTTTTCTTTCAATCTCTTTTTCTCTCCTTCTCTCTATCCTTCTTTCCTCTCCTTCTCTCCTCTCATTCTCTATCTTCTCTCTCTCCTTCTCTCTCATTCTCTCATTCTCTCCTTCTCTCTCTCTCATTCTCTCCTTCTCTCTCTCCTTCTCTCCTTCTCTCTCTCCTTCTCTCCTCTCATTCTCTCCTTCACTCCTCTCATTCTCTCTCTTCTCTCCTCTCCTTCTCTCCTTCTCTCTCTCCTTCTCTCTCTCATTCTCTCCTTCTCTCTCTCATTCTCTCCTTCTCTCTCTCCTTCTCTCCTTCTCTCTCTCATTCTCTCCTTCTCTCCTTCTCTCCTTCTCTCTCTCATTCTCTCTCTCCTCTCTCTCATTATCTCCTTCTCTCTCTCCTTCTCTCTCTCTCTCATTGGAGTGCATGCTGGGAGTGAGTCATGAAGCAGGAGTGATTGTGAGAGCGACTGGAATTATTTTCACTCTATTGGTTTTTGGTGTGTATATATATACAGTGAGGTAAAAAAGTATTTGATCCCCTGCTGATTTTGTACGTTTGCCCACTGACAAAGACATGATCAGTCTATAATTTTAATGGTAGGTTTATTTGAATAGTGAGAGACAGAATAACAACAAAAAAATCTAGAAAAACACATGTCAAAAATGTTATAAATTGATTTGCATTTCAATGAGGGAAATAAGTATTTGACCCCCTCTCCATCAGAAAGATTTCTGGCTCCCAGGTGTATTTTATGCAGGTAACGAGCTGAGATTAGGAGCACACTCTTAAAAGCAGTGCTCCTAATCTCCGCTTGTTACCTGTATAAAAGACACCTGTCCACAGAAGCAATCAATCAATCAAATTCCAAACTCTCCACCATGGCCAAGACCAAAGAGCTCTCCAAGGATGTCAGGGACAAGATTGTAGACCTACACAAGGCTGGAATGGGCTACAAGACCATCGCCAAGCAGCTTGGTAAGAACGTGACAACAGTTGGTGCGATTATTCGCAAATGGAAGAAACACAAAATAACTGTCAATCTCCCTCTGCCTTGGGCACCATGCAAGATCTCACCTCGTGGAGTTGCAATGCTCATGAGAATGGTAAGGAATCAGCCCAGAACTACACGGGAGGATCTTGTCAATGATCTCAAGTCAGCTGGGACCATAGTCACCAAGAAAACAATTGGTAACACACTACGCCGTGAAGGACTGAAATCCTGCAGCGCCCGCAAGGTCCCCCTGCTCAAGAAAGCACATATACAGGGCCGTCTGAAGTTTGCCAATGAACATCTGAATGATTCAGAGGAGAACTGGGTGAAAGTGTTGTTGTCAGATGAGACCAAAATCGAGCTCTTTGCCATCAACTCAACTCGCCGTGTTTGGAGGAGGTGGAATGCTGCCTATGACCCCAAGAATACTATCCCCACCGTCAAACATGGAGGTGGAAACATTATGATTTGGGGCTGTTTTTCTGCTAAGGGGACAGGACAACTTCACCGCATCAAAGGGACGATGGACAGGGCAATATACCGTCAAATCTTGGGTGAGAAACTCCTTCCCTCAGTGAGGGCATTGAAAATGGGTTGTGATGGGTATTCCAGCATGACAATGACCCAAAACACATGGCCAAGGCAACAAAGGAGTGGCTCAAGAAGAAGCACATTAAGGTCCTGGAGTGGCCTAGTCAGTCTCCAGACCTTAATCCCATACAAAATCTGTGGAGGGAGCTGAAGGTTCAAGTTGCCAAACGTCAGCCTCGAAACCTTAATGACTTGGAGAAGCTCTGCAAAGAGAAGTGGGACAAAATCCCTCCTGAGATGTGTGCAAACCTGGTGGCCAACTACAAGAAACGTCTGACCTCTGTGATTGCCAAAAAGGGTTTTGCCACCAAGTACTAAGTCATGTTTTGCAGAGGGGTCAAATACTTATTTCCCTCATCAAAATGCAAATCAATTTATAACATTTTTGACATGCGTTTTTCTGGATTTTTGTCTCTCAATGTTCAAATAAATCTACCATTAAAATTATAGACTGATCATGTCTTTGTCAGTGGGCAAACGTACAAAATCAGCAGGGGATCAAATACTTTTTTCCCTCACTGTATATATTGATTAGTTTAGTTGTTTTTAAGGTTATCTTGTCTAACTATCACTAAGCACGTATAGAGGTGGTGGGATCGTTGAGGTTGGTTTTCGCGAGGGCACAACCAGCGGGTGAGGCTGGTTGGAGTTTGGAGTTTGAAAAACTTAGTCGGCGACATGGAGTAAAGATTCCTGCTGCGGTCGGGTGTTCAGTGGAATAATGTAGCTTGGCAGTGGGTGCTATCATTGGGTATGATAGCATCAAATCAGCCTCAACGATGAATAGTGCTGTAGTTATATTTTTAGATTCCATTGAAAAGATGAGATAGTTAAGATAGTTGAGAGTGGTGTTGTGTTGCGGGAGACACAGACGCCGGTATTTCCGCTTATGAATCTGGCGAAGAAAATTATACTTTCTAACATGCCACCATTTGTTAGAGATGAAGTGTTGGAGCGAGAGTTATCTCGTCATGGTCAAATTGTATCTACAATAAAGAAGGTTCTTTTTGGTTGCAAATCTCCGTTGCTGAAACATGTCGTGTCTCATAGGAGACAAGTGCATATGATTTTAAAAAAGGACATTGATGAACTGAATTTAGCATTCAGTTTTAAGATTGATGGATTTGATTATGTCTTCTACGCTTCTACTGAGTCAATGAAATGCTTTGGCTGTGGAAGAGAGGGGCACTTGGTATGTAATTGTCCCGAGAATGAGCGTGCAGATTCTGGTAGCAGCTCTAGTGCTGGTGCAGCTAATGCACCACTGCGAAGGGATGAACATGCTAAGGGTGCAGGGGAAGGGAGAAGGTGGGCAGATGTGGTAGGAAAAGTAGGAGAGGAAGGCAGTGTGGATACGGGGGCAATTGTGGTAGATCAGAACAAAGAAGGAGGGGAAAAAGTCGGTGAGATTGCGACTGCCGTTGCTGAGGTGGTGCTGGAAAATGAAATTGGAGGTCAAGAGGAGATTGAAATAATGGAAAAGGAAGCAGCTGTTTTCAAAGTACCGAGGAGTAAGAGGAAGAATGTAAGGGGTGGTGAAGGGTCTAATTCCAAGAGGAAGGTAGAGATTGATAAATCAGTTGAAGATAAACAGGTTGTAGAGATGGTGGAGTTTTCTTCTGGGGAGGATAGCGAGAGTGAGCCATCTGATGCTTCACAACAAAATAGTGAGATAAATGGGGTGGAAGGGAGGTATGGGATTGAGAAAGTACGTCAATTTCTGAAGTTGACAAAAGGGAAGAAATATATGCAGGATTATAATGTAACAGATTTTTTCCCTGAAAGTGAATTGTTTATTGAATCAGCAAAGTTTCTGATGTCGAAAATATCAGGGGGAGGTTTGACAAGCCCTGAAATTGCTAGACTCAAGAAAGTGGTCACGAGAGTGATAAGTGATGTAAATTCTAAAGAAAATGAAAGAGTTCAGTCGCAGCCTTAACTCTGTAAAGAGATGTGGTTTCTGTGTCTTCCTCTGTATTTTTTTTCCATCCATGAGCAGTATAAGATTTCTTCTTTAAACGTAAATGGGGCAAGAGACGTTAAAAAAAGAGCCATAGTGTATGAGTTAATTAGGGGAAAGGGAAATGACATACATTTTCTACAAGAAACGCATAGGAATTTGGAAAATGAAATTATGTGGCAACAGGAGTGGGGGGGGACAGTGGTGTGTAGTCATAAAAACTCATAAAGTGGGGGTGTGACCATCTTGTTCTCAAAAGGGTTTTTGCCTTTGTCATATGAGGTTGAAGAGGTAGTTGAGGGGAGGTTATTAAAAGTTAGAGCAAGGTATGAAATCATCACTATGTGTCTGATAAATGTATATGCCCCAGTGGTGGCAGTTGAGAGGGTATGTTTTTTAGAGACATTATCAAATACCATTGAGAAATGTAATAATGAAGATTATTTATTTATTGCTGGGGATTTTAACTGCACAGTCAGTGATTTTAGATAGAAATCACAAAGAACCTCATATAGCCTCAAGGACTTTTTTAAAACGCCTCATTGTAATACATGAACTGTGTGATATTTGTCGGAGTCAACATGGAGGCACGAGACAGTACACCTGGGCGCATGTGAGAGAGAACACCATCTCTATGGCCAGGTTAGATAGGTTTTATTGTTTTGAGCATCAATCTCAGGTCTGTAAATCAAGTGTGATAACCCCAGTGGGATTTTCTGATCATTGTTTAATAACAGAGGTGGTGTTCATTAATGATGTAAACCCAAAAGCGCATACTGGCATTTTAATATAACTTTATTGAGTGATGCTCACTTCAGGAAATGTTTTAGTTTTTTCTGGGAGAGGTGGAGGACTCAAAAGGCCAGTTTTGTATCCCTTCAACAGTTTTGGGATATAGGGAAAATCCAGATTCAACAATTCTGTAATCAATACACGAGGAATGTCACCAAGGATATCAACAGATCAATGAAAGCCCTAGAGACTGAAATAGTGGAACTCATGACGTTGGTTGAGACCACAGGAGATCGAGGCCATACTCAGGCCCTCAAGAGGAAAAAAGCTGCATTGGCAGACCTGCTGGGTATCAGAGCACAGGGGGCATTGGTGAGAAGTAAGTTTCAGGGAATCTCTGAAATGGATGCCTCATCCAAATGTTTCTTTGGTTTAGAGAAAAAGAATGGACAAAGAGAAATTATTCATTGTCTCAAATCAGCTGTTGGACAGGAGCTCACTAGCCCTAGTGAAATTAGAAAGAGGGCAGTAGAGTTCTATGCTGAGCTCTACAAGTGTGAGTACAAAGAGGATAAAACAGTGACACAGCAGTTCCTTGATGGGCTCCCACAGGTGGCTGCAGAAGCTCAGGTTAAGCTAGAGCAACCATTGTCTTTGCAGGAGTTATGCACTGTATTAAAAGGCATGGAAAATGGAAGGGCACAAGGCATTGATGGGCTTCCCGTTGACTTTTTAAAGTCTTTTTGGGCTATGTTGGGAGAGGATTGGCTAGCAGTAGTTCATGATAGTTTAACCGGAGGGTTACTACCAATAAGCTGCAGAAGGGCTGTCCTCACCCTACTGCCCAAAAAGGGTGACCCTAGGGAGGTGAAGAACTGGAAGCCGGTGGCTTTATTGTGCACTGATTATAAGATCCTGTCAAAGGCTTTGTCCAACAGACTGAGGGAGGTGATGGGGCAAATCATACGGACCAGTCCTACTGTGTTACCGGCAGGCAGATAGGGGATAACATTTTTCTGATTCGTGATTTTCTGAACGTCTCTAGGGCTATTGGGTTGGATGCTGGTCTAATTTCAATTGATCAGGAAAAGGCATTTGACCAAGTTGAACATCAATACTTATGGCACACTTTTGAGGCGTTTGGGTTCAGCTCTGGTTTTATTGCCATGATAAAGGTGATATATGGTGACATTGAAAGTGTATTGAAAGTTAACGGTGGCTTGAGTGCTCCTTTTAAAGTGTGTAGAGGTATTAGGCAGGGATGTTCTTTGTCGGGAATGTTATATGCCATTGCTATAGAGCCACTACTAAATAGCATTAGAAGTCGCATTGAAGGGGTGTACCTTTCAGAGGATATTCCTCCTATTCGTCTCTCAGCCTATGCTGATGATGTAGTTGTTGTAGTGAAAAATCAAGTGGAGGTGGATAGTTTGAGTCTAATGGTTGATCGTTTTAGGGGAATATCCTCTGCAAAGGTAAATTGGGAAAAAAGTTGTGCTTTACAGATTGGAGAATGGTCTGGAGGGATCATGGCTTTGCCAGGGGGTCTGGAATGGTGTAAGGGAGGGTTTATGTATCTTGGAGTGTACCTAGGAGATGAGGGGACAATGGATAAAAATTGGATTGGGGTGGTTGAAATGGTGGAAGGGAGGATGAGGAGATGGCGTTGGTTGTTATCTCGTATGTCATATAGGGGGCGCACTATTATAGTTAACAATGTGGTTGCCTCTGCACTGTGGCATCAGTTGTCAGTTTTAGAGACACCATCTGGCCTTCTGGCTAAGATACAGGCAATTATTGTGGATTTATTTTGGGATAAATATCACTGGGTTCCACAAAGTGTTTTGTATTTGTCAAAAGAGGAGGGGGGACAAGGTCTTGTACATCTTGCTAGTAGGGCTGCTGCTTTCCGGTTTCAGTTTATTCAAAGGTTGCTTTATGGACCGGAAAATGTGGTTTGGAGAGGGGTGGCAGGTCTTGTTTTACAGCAGGTTGGGGGATTAGGTTTAAAGAAGGCTTTATTTTTGGTTGATAATAGCCAGATTTCTAGGGAGGGAGTACCTCCGATTTACAGAGGCCTTCTTAGGGTGTGGAGCATTATGAAGGTGTCCAGACGAACGGAGTCAGTGCATTGGCTGTTGGAGGAACCTCTGGTGTATGGGGCAAGACTGGATTGTACAACTGCAGCTGTTCCACATTTCTCCAAGATTCTGGTGAAGGGCAAAATCATCACCTTAAAACAGTTAATGGCCATGGCTGGGCCCGCCTTAATGGATGGAAGACGGGTGGCTGAACATTTGGGGGTGAGGTCGGAAAGGATTGTCGGACAACTGCTGGGAAGCTGCAGGAAGGCTCTGTCAGCAGAAGAGTGGGGTATGCTGAATAGTCACAAGAAGAAGGTACAAGATGAAAACATCTCATTTCCAAGACTAGGGATTATACCCAATATCCCAGAGTCAGAAAGAAAGGTGTTATTACTGGATTTGAGAGGGTTGGAAGAGGTGGGTTTGGATGAGGTGAATGGGAAGTACTTATATAGGGGGTGTGTCAAGGTGTTGAATAAAGATACATTGAAAAATAGAAAATATATTGGGCATTGATGACAAGGTAAAGCCAGCATGGAGAGCACTGTACAAGCCACCGTTACAAAAGGGTACTGGGGATATGCAATGGAGGGTTTTGCAGGGCATCATTGCAGTTAATGCTTTTGTATCTGTTATTAACTCAGATGTTGGAGATGGATGTCCTTTTTGTAATATAAGATAAAACCTCTCTTGGAAATGCTGGAGTCTTTGTTTAAATCTGTAGGGGAGATTTTCAATAACACTGTTTTTATTTTGTGATTTCAATATATTAAGCAACAGAAAAGAAAATGTCAACTGTTAAATTTTATTTGGGGACAAGCTAAGATGTCCATTTTTCTGAGTAGGAAACATAAGATAGAAACGGGATATGGGCAGGATGTAAGATGTGTTTTTAAAGGATTAGTGAAAGCAAGAATAAAAGTGGATTTTGAGTTCTCAGCTGTAAAAGATCTACCATTGTTTGAGGAGAAGTGGGCTTACGAAGGAGCAGTTTGTTTTGTGGAGGAGGGGAAACTATTTTTTGTTGATGAAATTAGTTGAATGTATATGTTCTTTTGTATTTTTATTTTATTTAGGAATTACATTTGTTGTTTCATTTCTGAAAAGGCAGTGTGTCATTATTTATGTTAACACTTGAGTATAAATTAAAGGTTTTATAAAAACTCAAACTCCTCTCTCTCCTTCTCTCTTTCTCTCTCTCCTTCTCTCTCTCATTTTCTCCTTCTCTCTCTCCTTCTCTCTCTCATTCTCTACTTCTCTCTCTCATTCTCTCCTTCTCTCTCTCCTTCTCTCTCTCATTCTCTCCTTCTCTCTCTCCTTCTCTCTCTCTTTCTCTCTCTCCTTCTCTCCTTCTCTCTCTCATTTTCTCCTTCTCTCTCATTTTCTTCTCTCTCTCCTTCTCTCCTCTCTCTCTCCTTCTCTCCTTCTCTCTCTCATTCTCTCCTCTCTCTCCTTCTCTCATTCTCTCTCTCCTTCTCTCCTCTTTCTCCTCTCTCTCCTTCTCTCCTTCTCTCTCATTCTCTCTCTCTCCTTCTCTCTCTCCTCTCCTTCTATCTCCTTCTCTCTCTCCTTCTCTCGCTCATTCTCTCTCTTTTCTCTTTCTCCTCTCTCTCCTTCTCTCCTTCTCTCTCTCATTCTCTCCTTCTCTCTCATTCTCTCCTTCTCTCTCTCCTTCTCTCTCTCCTTCCTTCTCTCTCTCCTTCTCTCATTCTCTCTCTCCTTCTCTCCTTCTCTCTCTCCTTCTCTCTCTCATTATCTCCTTCTCTCTCTCCTTCTCTCTCTACTTCTCTCCTCTCTCTCCTTCTCTCTCTCATTCGCTCCTTCTCTCTCTCATTCTCTCTCTTCTCTCTCTCATTCTCTCCTCTCTCATTCTCTCCTTCTCTCTCTCTCCTTCTCTCTCTCTCCTCTCTCTCCTTCTCTCTCTACTTCACTCATCTCTCTCCTTCTCTCCTCTCTCTCTCCTTCTCTCCTTCTCTCTCTCCTTCTATCCTTCTCTCCTTCTCTTTCTCATTTTCTCCTTCTCTCCTTCTCTCTCTCCTTCTCTCTCTCCTCTCATTCTCTCTCTCATTCTCTCCTCTCTCTCCTTCTCTCATTCTCTCTCTCCTTCTCTCCTCTTTCTCCTCTCTCTCCTTCTCTCCTTCTCTCTCATTCTCTCTCTTCTCTCTCTCCTTCTCTCTCTCCTCTCCTTCTATCTCCTTCTCTCTCTCCTTCTCTCTCTCATTCTCTCTCTTTTCTCTTTCTCTCTCTCCTTCTCTCCTTCTCTCTCTCATTCTCTCCTTCTCTCTCATTCTCTCCTTCTCTCTCTCCTTTCCTCCTCTCTCTCCTTCTCTCTCTCCTCTCCTTCTCTCTCTCCTTCTCTCTTTCATTCTCTCCTTTTCTCTCTCCTTCTCTCTCTTCTATCTCTCATTATCTCTCTTCTCTTCTTCTCTCTCTCCTTCTCTTCTTCTCTCTCTCCTTGTCTCCTTCTCTCTCCCTCTCCTTCTCTCTCCTTCTCTCCTCTCTCTCATTCTCTCCTTCTCTCTCTCATTCTCTCCTTCTCTCTCTCCTCTCCTTCTCTCTCCTTCTCTCTCTCATTCTCTCTCTTTCCCTCCTTCCTTCTCTCTCTCATTCTCCCCTTCTCTCTCTCATTCTCTCTCTCATTCTCTCCTTCTCTCTCTCCTTCTCTCTCTCTCATTCCCTCTCTCTCTCCTTCTCTACTCCTTTTCTCCTCTCTCTCCTTCTCTCTCTCCTTCTCTCCTTCTCTCTCTCATTCTCTCCTCCTCTATCTCATTCCCTCTCTCCTTCTCTCCTTCTTTCTCCCCTTCTCTCCTTCTCTCTCTCTCCTTCTCTCTCTTCTCTCACTCCTTCTCTCTCTCCTTCTCTCTCTCATTTTCTCATTCTCTCCTTCTCTCCTCTCTCCTCTCTCTCCTTCTCTCCTCTCTCATTCTCTCCTTCTCTCTCTCCCTCTCTCCTTCTTCATTCTCTCCTTCTCTCTCTCATTCTCTCCTTCTCTCTCTCTCCTTCTCTCTCCTTCTCTCATTCTCTCTCTCCTTCTCTCATTCTCTCTCTCCTTCCTCCTCTCTCTCATTCTCTCTCTCCTTTTCACAATCCTTTTCTCCTTCTCTCTCTCCTCTCTCTCCTCTCTCTCATTCTCTCTCTCATTCTCTCCTTCTCTCATTCTCTCTCTCATCTCCTTCTCTCCTTCTCTCTCTCCATCTCCTTCTCTCCTTCTCTCTCTCCTTCTCTCCTTCTCTCTCTCCTTCTCTCCTTCTCTCTCTCATTCTCTCCTTCTCTCTCTCCTCTTTCTCCTCTCTCTCCTCTCTCTCCTTCTCGCTCCTCTCTCATTCTCTCTCTTCTCTCTCTCCTTCTCTCTCTCTCTCCTCTCTCTCATTATCTCCTCTCTCCTTCTCCTCTTCTCTCCTCTCTCTCCTTCTCTCCTTCTCCCCCTCCTTCATTCTCTCCTTCTCTCTCTCATTGTCTCCTTCTCTCTCTCATTCTCTCCTTCTCTCTCTCATTCTCTCCTCTCTCATTCTCTCCTTCTCTCTCTCATTTCCTCCTTCTCTCTCTCATTCTCTCCTTCTCTCTCCTTCTCTCCTTCTCCCCCTCCTTCATTCTCTCCTTCTCTCTCTCATTCTCTCCTTCTCTCTCTCATTCTCTCCTTATGTCCTCTCTCTCCTCTCTCCCCTCTCTCTCCTTCTCTCCTCTCTCTCCTTCTCTCCTTCTCTCCTCTCTCTCCTTCTCTCCTCTCTCCTCTCTCTCCTTCTCTCCTTCTCTCTCCTTCATTCTCTCCTTCTCTCCTTCTCTCTCTCATTCTCTCCTCCTCTCTCTCCTCTCTCCTTCTCTCTCTCATTCGCTCCTTCTCTCTCTCTCTTCTCTCTCATATTCTCTCCCTCCTATCTCTCCTTCTCTCCTTCTCTCTCTCCTTCTCGCCTTCTCTCTCTCATTCTCTCCATCTCTCCTTCTCGCCTTCTCTCTCTCATTCTCTCCTTCATTCCTTCTCTCTCTCCTTCTCTCTCTCTTCTCCTCTCTCTCCTTCTCTCCTTCTCTCTCTCCTTCACTCCTTCTTTCGCTCTCTCTCCTCTCTCCTTCTCTCTCTCATTCTCTCCTCCTCTCCTCTCTCCTTCTCTCTCTCATTCGCTCCTTCTCTCTCTCTCTTCTCTCTCATATTCTCTCCCTCCTATCTCTCCTTCTCTCCTTCTCTCTCTCCTTCTCGCCTTCTCTCTCTCATTCTCTCCATCTCTCCTTCTCGCCTTCTCTCTCTCATTCTCTCCTTCATTCTCTCATTCATTCCTTCTCTCTCTCCTTCTCTCCTTCTCTCTCTCTTCTCCTCTCTCTCATTCTCTCCTTCTCTCTCTCCTTCACTCCTTCTTTCGCTCTCTCTCCTCTCTCCTTCTCTCTCTCATTCTCTCCCTTGATCTCTTACATGTTCTCCCTCATCCTTTTTCTTCCCCTCTTTCCCTCTCTCCCTGTCTCCTGTGTCCGTCCGTGTGTCACTATGTCTGTGACTCATTGTAGTAAATGAAGTTATGCTCTTGTGTTACTCCATTACGCTCTCTCAGCTTGTCATTCTGTGCAATTCGGGACAGCGAAGTGTGTGTGTGTGTGTGTGTGTAAGACTGTGTGTGTGTGTGTGTGTGTGTGTGTGTGTGGACTTCTAACAAGCAGCAACCCTATGGAGACATTTCTCATTCAGCTCCCAGTTTTCATTAGTGTAGTGAGTAGTGTATGTTAGGACACACTGAGTGCACGTCGCCTTTCCTCAATCTGATTAGAAGGATAGAGGGATGTCAGTGGAGAAAGCAGCTGAGGAAGAGAGATGAGAACAGTGAAACTGCAGCTAAACAAAGAGAAAGAGAGAGAGAGAGGAGGGAAAGTAGTATTGAGAGGTTGAGAGAGGTGAAGTGAAGTGGGGGGAAGATAAATTAAATCAGAGGAAGAGAAGTAGGGGAAAGAGGAGGAGAGAAGGGAGGAGAAAAGTGCAGAGCCTATGTGGGGTGTCAGACTGAGTCCTGTTATACAATACAACTGCCACTGGAAGCCCACTACCGCATTGATTTGTACTGTACACTGGAGTAGGACACACACACACACACACAGTACATCTCCAGAGGCAAAAACAGCAACCAGCAAGCAACATTTGGCACTTGTTGAGCTTATGTTATTTTTACCTCCTTTACTCTGCATTCATTTGTTCTCTCTCTTCTTCTCTCTCTCTTCCCCCAACCCCCTTCCTCTCCCAATAATGAGAATTTCTTCAAAAAGACTCTTTATGAATTTGTTTTGATTGTATGCAACAAAGTCCCAATCATGATCTGATTTGTATACATACATGGTTATTAGTCTACCAGAAGACTCACGTTTTGAATCATTTATATTTCTATTAGGTACCCTGCCTGAAAGCCTCCCCACCACGGCACAGGCATTAATATTAAACAGATATAAGCCCCTCTAACACCAGAGGGAACAGCATCACATGAAGCTGGGGATTAGAGGTCTTGAAAGGCATCATGGGAAGGAGGAACTCTCTCTGGGCTGTATGGCTCCTATATGAGCTGGAGAGCAGAGAGACTACAGATGCCGTATCTTAATTTGAGCCAGTTTCACACAGCAGGAAAATAATCTTGCAGCAACAGGAAATGTGAATTGTTATGTGGATTATAATGAATGGACATTTTCTGTAGGGGTTGATACATTTTTTGTTAGGGCAAATTTAGAAACCTTTGTGTGTGTGTGTGTGTCACGTTCGTCTATTGACGGGTCAGACCAAGGCGCAGCGTGATATACGTACATGTTTATTAAACCAAATAAACACAACGACAAAATAACAAACTAAACGAAACGTGAAGCCCAAGGTAGCACACACAACCTACCTTACACGGAACAAGATCCCACAATCCACTAGTGCCAATAGGCTGCCTAAGTATGATCCCCAATCAGAGACAACGAGCTACAGCTGCCTCTGATTGGGAACCACACTGGCCAACATAGATCTACACATAATAGATCGAAACATAGAAAACACACAACAAAGAATATACACACCCTGACTCAACATTTAAGCGTCCCCTGATTCAGGGCGTGACATTACCCCCCCCCCCAAAGGTGCGGACTCCGACCGCACAACATAAACATAACAGGGTAGGAGCCGGATGGGCATTCCGCCTCGGAGGTGGATCCGGCTCGGGGCGTGACGACCTCTCACTCTCCGCCTCCCTGTTGCGCCCCTGGTCTGGTCTGGACCTCGGCGCGCTGCTTCCCCTCTCCTTCCTCCCACGATACGCCAGGCCCTGTCTGGACCCTGGTGTGGGAGACCCCGAACCTGGAGAGGGGCTGACGTCATGGTCTGGACAGGAGCCGCTGACCGGAGCTGGACTAGGCACCGGTGGAGCGAACTGCTCTAGCTCCGGAGTGGAGCCGCTGACCGAAGCTGGATCAGGCACCGGTGGAGCGGACTGCTCTGGCTCCGGAGTGGAGCCGCTGACCGGAGCTGGATCAGGCACCGGTGGAGCGGACTGCTCTGGCTCCGGAGTGGAGCAGCTGACCGGAGCTGGATCAGGCACCGGTGGAGCGGACTGCTCTGGCTCCGGAGTGGAACAGCTGACCGGAACTGGATCAGGCACCGGTGGAGCGGACTGCTCTATAATAATATAATATAATATGCCATTTAGCAGACGCTTTTATCCAAAGCGACTTACAGTCATGCGTGCATAAATTTTTTTTTGTGTATGGGTGGTCCCGGGGATCGAACCCACTACCTTGGCGTTACAAGTGCCGTGCTCTACCAGCTGAGCTACAGAGGAGTGGAGCAGCTGACCGGTGCACCGGTGGAACGGGCACGGGCCGTGCCGGACTGGACAAACGCACCACTGGTCTGGTGCGAGGAGCAGGCACGGGCCGGACCGGACTAGGAACACGCACCACTGGCTTGGTGCGAGGGACAGGAACGGGCCGGGCCGGACTGGCGACGCGCACCACTGGCTTGGTGCGAGGAGCAGGAACAGGCCAGGCCGGGCTGGTGACACGCACCACTGGCTTGGTGCGAGGAGCAGGAACAGGCCGGGCCGGCGACGTGCACCACTGCCTTGGTGCGAGGAGCAGGAACAGGCCGGGCCGGGCTGGCAACGCGCACCACTGGCTTGGTGCGAGGAGCAGGAACAGGCCGGGCCGGGCTGGCGACGCGCACCACTGGCTTGGTGTGAGGAGCAGCCACAGGCCGGGCTGGTGACGCGCACCACTGGCTTGGTGCAAGGAGCAGGAACAGGCCGGGCCGGGCTGGCGACACGCACCACTGGCTTGGTGCGAAGAGCAGGAACAGGCCGGGCCGGGCTGGCGACGCGCACCACTGGCTTGGTGCGAGGAGCAGGAACAGGCCGGGCTGGCGACGCGCACCACTGGCTTGGTGCGAGGAGCAGGTACAGGCCGGGCCGGACTGTGGAGGCGGACTGGAGGTCTAGAGCGGAGAGCTGGCACAACCCGTCCTGGCTGGCTGCCCACTTTCGCACTACACGTGCGGGCACAGGATGCACTGGGCTGTGCACGCGCACTGGCGATACAGTTCGTAGAACTGGCGCAGGATATGCAGGACCAAGGAGGCGTACTGGAGACCAGGAGCGTTGAGCCGGCACACCCCGTCCTGGCTGGATGCCCATCTTTGCACGGCACGTGCGTGGTGCAAGCACAGGATGTACAGGACTGTGCCGGCGCACTGGCGACACAGTACGTAGCTCCGCATAACACAGAGCTTGCCCAGTCATACGCCTTCGCGTGAGTACGGGAGTTGGCTCTGCTCTAACCCTAGGCTCCGCCAACCACCCTGTGTGCCCCCCAAACATTTTTTATTGGGGCTGCTTCTCGGGCTTCCTCCTCGACCGGCCTCCTCCTCGACCGTGTTGCCGTTGCTCCTCTCCTGCCTGGGAATCTAACTTAGCCCATGGTCCTTTCCCCGCAAATATCTCCTCCCATGACCACAAATTGGCCACCTGTGACATGGCCATCCTCTCCGCCTGGGCACGCTGCTTGGTCCTCGTTTGGTGGGATCTTCTGTCACGTTCGTCTATTGACGGATCAGACCAAGGCGCAGCGTGATATACGTACATGTTTATTAAACCAAATAAACACAACGACAAAACAACAAACTAAACGAAACGTGAAGCCCAAGGTAGCACACACAACATACCTTACACGGAACAAGATCCCACAATCCACTAGTGCCAATAGGCTGCCTAAGTATGATCCCCAATCAGAGACAACGAGCTACAGCTGCCTCTGATTGGGAACCACACCGGCCAACATAGATCTACACATAATAGATCAAAACATAGAAAACACACAACAAAGAATATACACACCCTGACTCAACATTTAAGCATCCCCTGAGTCAGGGCGTGACCGTGTGTGTGAAAAGAACTTGCCTTTCGTGAACTAACACTCACACTTTGTGGATAGCTACTTTATTGAGGGGAAATGTACTTACTATGACTGTGATATGTGGTTGTCCCACCTATCTATCTTAAGATGAATGCATTAACTGTACGTTGCTCTGGATAAGAGCTTCTGCTAATTGACTAAAATGTAAATGTAAAAGGATGTGTATGTGTGTGTGTGTGTTAGATGCCCCTCCCCCTCCACACAGCAGTAGCTGCCCTCCCTAGTAGAGAAACAAGAGGAGAAACTATATTTGGAGAGGAGAAACTATAAAGATCATAGAAATACAGCCTCCAGAAGAACATTACCTCCATCTCTACCTCCTCCCTCCCTCTCATCATTCCTGTTCTCCTCCCATTATTTCTCCTCTCTTTTCATATGCTCTTAACACTAAACACTTCTCCTTCTCATCCCAACCTCCCGAGTGGCGCAGTGGTCTAAGGCACTGCATCGCAGTGCTAGCTGTGCCACTAGAGATCCTGGTTCGAATCCAGGCTCTGTCGTAGCCGGCTGCGACCGGGAGACCCATGGGGCGGCGCACAATTGGCCTAGCGTCGTCCAGGGTAGGGGAGGGAATGGCCGGCAGGGATGTAGCTCAGTTGGTAGAGCATGGTGTTTGCAACGCCAGGGTTGTGGGTTTGATTCCCACGGGGGGCCAGTATAAAAAAATAATGTATGCACTCACTAACTGTAAGTCGCTCTGGATAAGAGCGTCTGCTAAATGACTAAAATGTAAATGTAAATATGCTAAAAACTATTTTTCACCTGTCTGTATCTCTCAGGCAGGATATAATACTTTTAAGAGTCTATTAAGTATTTAGTGTGTAGTTTGTTCGCGGAGAAACAAGTGATAAGTGGGGTTTTATCAAGTCCATTAAACACTAGTCACAATGAAATCCGACATGCCTGAACTACCTGCAAAGACTACCTGCAAAGAACCAAAGACAGCTCTCAGGTCTGGTGCAAGCTGTGCCGTTTAAAACACCGGGAGTGGATCTACCCACAGCTATTCAGATGCTACACACGCTCATAGTAATACCATATACAGTGAGGGAAAAAGTATTTGATCCCCTGCTGATTTTGTACGTTTGCCCACTGACAAAGAAATGATCAGTCTAAAATTTTAATGGTAGGTTTATTTGAACAGTGAGAGACAGAATAACAACAAAAAAATCCAGAAAAATGCATGTCAAAAATGTTATAAATTGATTTGCATTTTAATGAGGGAAATAAGTATTTGACCCCTCTGCAAAACATGACTTAGTACTTGGTGGCAAAACCCTTGTTGGCAATCACAGAGGTCAGACGTTTCTTGTAGTTGGCTACCAGGTTTGCACACATCTCAGGAGGGATTTTGTCCCACTCCTCTTTGCAGATCTTCTCCAAGTCATTAAGGTTTCGAGGCTGACATTTTGCAACTCAAACCTTCAGCTCCCTCCACAGATTTTCAATGGGAATAAGGTCTGGAGACTGGCTAGGCCACTCCAGGACCTTAATGTGCTTCTTCTTGATCCACTCCTTTGTTGCCTTGGCCGTGTGTTTTGGGTCATTGTCATGCTGGAATACCCATCCACGACCCATTTTCAATGCCCTGGCTGAGGGAAGGAGGTTCTCTCCCAAGACTTGACGGTACATGGCCCCGTCCATCGTCCCTTTGATGTGGTGAAGTTGTCCTGTCCCCTTAGCAGAAAAACACCCCCAAAGCATAATGTTTCCACCTCCATGTTTGACGGTGGGGATGGTGTTCTTGGGGTCATAGGCAGCATTCCTCCTCCTCCAAACACGGCGAGTTGAGTTGATGCCAAAGACCTCCATTTTGGTCTCATCTGACCACAACACTTTCACCCAGTTCTCCTCTGAATCATTCAGATGTTCATTGGCAAACTTCAGACAGGCATGTATATGTGCTTTCTTGAGCAGGGGGACCTTGCGGGCGCTGCAGGATTTCAGTCCTTCACGGCGTAGTGTGTTACCAATTGTTTTCTTGGTGACTATGGTCCCAGCTGCCTTGAGATCATTGACAAGATCCTCCCGTGTAGTTCTGGGCTGATTCCTCACCGTTCTCATGATCATTGCAACTCCACAAGGTGAGATCTTGCATGGAGCCCCAGGCCGAGAGAGATTGACAGTTATTTTGTGTTTCTTCCATTTGCAAATAATCGCACCAACTGTTGTCACCTTCTCACCAAGCTGCTTGGTGATGGTCTTGTAGCCCATTCCAGCCTTGTGTAGGTCTACAATCTTGTCCCTGACATCCTTGGAGAGCTCTTTGGTCTTGGCCATGATGGAGAGTTTGGAATCTGATTGATTGATTGCTTCTGTGGACAGGTGTCTTTTATACAGGTAACAAGCTGAGATTAGGAGCACTCCCTTTAAGAGTGTGCTCCTAATCTCAGCTCGTTACCTGTATAAAAGACACCTGGGAGCCAGAAATCTTTCTGATTGAGAGGGGGTCAAATACTTATTTCTCTCATTAAAATGCAAATCAATTGATAAAATTTTTGACATGCGTTTTTCTGGATTTTTTTGTTGTTATTCTGTCTCTCACTGTTCAAATAAACCTACCATTAAAATTATAGACTGATCATTTCTTTGTCAGTGGGCAAACATACAAAATCAGCAGGGGATCAAATAATTTTTTCCCTCACTGTAGTAGCTTCAGAGGTAACAGTTCTAACACACTTTCACTTTGTATTTTTTACCTCAGGCTGCTTAGTTTAAATGTAATCAGAAACCGCTTTTATCTGAGGTAGGGGAAAGCCTAAAAGACAGCGAGAGAGAGAGTACTAGTGAAGCCTACATTAAGGCCTGTTCACATGAAGAGTACAGAGTGCTGTCTGCCATTATAAGGTGATACAACACGGCTCAAAGCCTTCCTCTCTCTCTCCGTCTCTCTCTCTGTCTCTCTCTCTCTGTCAGTAGAATGTAGATTGTCATTGAGCTTCAGACGTTGTGTTCTAACTCCCCTTAAAGCTAGCACAGATTGCTTTTCTACAGCCTCTATTGAGTTTGGCCTAGACTAGATGAGCACCATTCTCCCCACCATGACTTCAGCTGAATAAAAAAACATGGCACTTAACAATGCCAGGCTGTTGTATTAGGCCATTCCTCCTTTTTTCTCTCTCTGTATGGTTCTATGTCTTCTCTATAATATATGCCATTGAGCAGACAATTTTATGCAAAGGAACTTACAGTGATGCGCGCATAAATTTTACGTATGGGTGGTCCCGGGAATCGAACCCACTATCCTAGCATTACAAGTGCCATGCTCTGCCAACTGAGTTACAATGGACCACCCTACTCTACTGGCTGGGGAATATCTACTAAAGAGACTTCCTGTTTTGCTAAGGTTCTCTTAACGGATTAGAATAGAAAGTCCTCTTGTCTTCTCAATGTAGGTCAATCTCATCCCCCTCTACACTTCTCCTTCTCATCCCTTCATCCAGTCATCTCACCCCACTACTGCACTTTCTCATCCTTCTCAATCCCAAATCCAGTGGCATGTGTTAGGAAATGGCAATTTGCCCCCCACAGGCCCACCCTTCACATCCCTGGAGCTGTGTCTGAGGGACAGGAAGTGGGCATGTGTGAACTGGCTCTGGAATTACCCTCCATTGACACAGTGTGACAAAGCCATGCGGGCAGCGGAGCTCCTCTTAAAAGGATTACAAAGGGAGCGTGGAGCTGGGGAGGGGGGGGACGAGAGGGGACAGTGGGCGGCAGGGGGTGCGTGCATACCCAATGAACCATCCTCTCCTCCTCCTCTTGGTTGGGGCTGGGAGAGTAGAGAGTCAGTGTTTAGTGTTAAGACAAACAGGAAAGGCTGGCGAGCGGCTGGCGCCTGGAGTAGAGCAGTTTGTCACCTAGCCTGAAGGGAGACGAGAGAGAGGAGAGGAGGATGTAGCATGAATGCTCTCTCTCTCTCTCTCTCACACACACACTGCGTTCCTCAGGCAGATCCCAGTCTGTCTTTGTTCATTAGGAGTAGGGTTAGCGTGTCACCATGTAACCACAGTTCTGGAATCAGTTCTTTGGGACTTCTGTGGGTATCATCCCATTGTACATCTGCCACTCAGATAGCGCCAGGGTCAGATAAGGTCACTAAGGCTTTGAGGATGAGTCTTTGATGCTTTTGAAGTACAGTGCCACACAAAGTGATATTTATACTCATCTGATGAATCAAGCCTCTTTCTGTCAATGGCAGCTCAGTGATATGGGTAACATGCATGGATTAAAGTTTTTAAAGTTATATCCAGCCTGTCAGTGGAAGAGTTATATTATAGCCCCTGGCTAGGAGAGTCTCACACCCTTTCACTAGAGATACTACATGCATCATCATCATCTATCATACTCCCCTATGGCTGCCACACCTACCAGAGGGGCACACGGAAACCTTATTCTACTCACCCCACTTCCTCTTCCTCTCTTTCTCCCTGTCTCTCTCTGTCCTTCCCTGTCCCTCCCTGTCTCTACCTGTCCCTCCCTGTCTGTCTCTCTCTGTCCCTCCCTGTCCCTCTCTGTCTCTCACTGTCTCTCCCTGTCCCTCTCTGTCCCTCTCTGTCCCTCCCTGTCTCTCCCTGTCCCTCTCTGTCTCTCTGTCCCTCTCTGTCTCTCTCTGTCCCTCCCTGTCTCTCGCTGTCCCTCCCTGTCTGTCTCTCTCTGTCCCTCCCTGTCCCTCTCTGTCTCTCACTGTCTCTCACTGTCTCTCCCTGTCCCTCTCTGTCCCTCTCTGTCCCTCCCTGTCTCTCCCTGTCCCTCTCTGTCTCCCTGTCCCTCTCTGTCTCTCTCTGTCCCTTTCTGTCCCTCCCGGTCTCTCTCTGTCTATCCCTGTCTCTCTCTGTCCCTCTCTGTCTCTCTGTCCCTCCCTGTCTCTCTCTGTCCCTCCCTGTCACTCTCTGTCCCTCTCTGTCCCTCCCTGCCCCTCTCTGTTCCTCCCTGTCCCTCCCTGTCTCTCTCTGTCCCTCCCTGTCTCTCTCTGTCCCTCCCTGTCTCTCCCTGTCTCTCTCTGTCACTATCTGTCCCTCCCTGTCCCTCTCTGTCCCTCCCTGTCTCTCTCTGCCCCTCCCTGTCTCTCTCTGTCTCTCTCTGTCCCTCCCTGTCTCTCTCTGTCCCTACCTGTCCCTCCCTGTCTCTCTCTCTCCCTGTCCCTCCCTGTCTCTCTCTGTCCCTCCCTGTCTCTCTCTGTCCCTCCATGTCCCTCTCTGTCCCTCCCTGTCCCTCTCTGTCCCTCCCTGTCTCTCTCTGTCCCTCCCTGTCTCTCTGTCTCTCTCTGTCCCTCTCTGTCTCTCTCTGTCCCTCCCTGTTCCTCTCTGTCCCTCCCTGTCTCTCTGTCTCTCCCTGTCCCTCTCTGTCTCTCTCTGTCCCTCCCTGTCCCTCCCTGTCTCTCGCTGTCCCTCCCTGTCTCTTTCTGTCTCTCTTTATCTCTCTCTCTCTCTGAGGCATTAAATTCCCTCCATTTCTTATGTAACTATCCCTACGTCGTTCCGGATTGCTGCAGCCATGGTCTGACATGGATATATTTAGCCAGGCGTCCTCTCTCCACTATGCCTCCCCGTACCCTGCATACCCAAGCAGCAATAAAATATTCATCTATTCAGACCCTCAGGCAGTGCAGTGACACACTTACTTTACATCCAGAACAATTACTGTAATGTCCACTAAATCTAGATTATAATGCAGACGTCCCACTGGGTTAGCGCAACGCACTAGTGGGCACACAGAGTCAGAGGGGGGTAGAGAGAGAGAGAGCAGGCACCGCTTTAAAACGCTGGGTGCTCTTGTTGTTTTTACTTCCGCATGCGTGCCCAGTAATGGAATATTGATTGTGTATCTAGAGGCTGTGAGCTCACAGGGAGATGGTAGTGTATGTCCCCTCTTCATGCTCCTCTCTTCTCTCTTCTTTCCTGTCCTCTTTCTCTCCTCATCACACACACACACTGGACAGCAGCCAGCTCCTCACCTCAGAGGGGCTGTGCAGCACAGAAGGCAGCATGCCACCCAGAGCCAAGGTCATGCTGAGCGGCCATATTGTATTTTATTACAAGGTGGGCTGCACTGAGCACTAATACGGCCTCTTGTTAGATTTATCACCCATGGCAACAGCAGCAGCAGATCAGGGGACTAGGCAGGTATCCAGAATGTTAATGCACCCTCCAGGTTTTTATGTTTGGCCAAGTTCTTTTTTGTGCTTTTATTAATACATAACTCAGTGTACTGGTATACAGTAGATTAGAAGATAGACCTTAACTACCAGGTCTATCTGGGAGGGTTGTGTGTTTGTGTGTATGTGAAGCGGACTATGACATTGTCTTTGTAGGAATAATGATGTAGGTTCGATTAGTACCCTCTGTTCAGAGCATTCTGGTGTGATGACATATACCTGTTTTCTGACATGCGTTGTTGGGGTCGGGAGGTTGAAAATGCTTTTGTTCAGACTCCCTCTGACCTGCTACATGCAGTATGGGAGGGTCTCTCCTAATCCATCTTATGAGATGAAAAGGCTAGAGATATACAATTCCATATTATGATCGTCATCTTCAATACCATCGATTGTCAGGGAATACCATATTACTATAGAATGTCATAGTGTTCTATTTAATCATATGAATGAAAGCATGAAGAGACACTTTCTCTGTCTCTGACCTCTCTCTCCTCTGTCCCCTGCAGGTGACCCCAGTAGCAGGCCCTCCGGAGGGGGGAACCAGGGTGACCATCCATGGCATGAACCTGGGCCTGGCGTTCAGTGAGATGGTGGACAACGTGGAGGTGGCTGGGGTCAAGTGTTCCCCTGTAGAGGAAGGCTACATCATCGCAGAGCAGTAAGTCACCACACACACAGACACACATTAACCTAGCCTTAACCCTAACCTTGGACTTTCCCACAATGTGTATTCTTAAAACTGTAGACATTCCTAGCCAATGAATCTATTAAAGTGTTGAAGGCTAAGTGAATGGAAACAATTTATACAGAACAGTAATGGAATTATGCCAGACGATGCCTTAAAATAGAGTGACCTAAAAAGGGGAAATCCTTTATTATCTTCACAACAAATTATCTCAGTTGAAGACATTCTTTACCATTTTAAGACTAGCCAACAACAGCCATACAGCCACTAAGTCTGCAGCTTTCTGACCAGTGAGAGAAAATTAACATCACATAGGCCTAATTATATTCACTATCAAGCCCTTGGGGCTGTTTGCATGAGACAGGACTGTCTAACACAAGCTGGCAGCTCACACACACACACACACACACACACACACACACAAACAAACAGTGATACAGACACACACACACACACACCAGAGAGACTACTCTCTTAATTATGACTGGAGCTGGGCCAGCAGTCTCTGCCTGTTGTTTTCCCGTACAGGAAAATAGCCCACGCTTCACACACACACACACACACACACACACACACACACACACACACTCTGTCAGTCCCAGAACATCTGTATGTGTTTACCTTTGTTTACTTGTTATGATTGTCTGGTGCAGCAGAGAGCACATTAACCATGTCCCATCACCCTACACTAATTGTCAATGGCCCATGTTTCATAATTGGCTTCCTGCTTCCTGCTGCATTCCACAAATAGACTAGGTACAGTTCAGTCAGGATGGCTGAGTCAGGAGAGCAGTGCATTGTGGATACCCTCCCCTCACCTAGACAGGTGTATATAGACCTCTCAGATTTTGACTCAAATTGAGCCCTCCCTGTCACAGCAGTTTTCTAACAGTGCTCTCTGTCTTCACCTAGACAGGTGTATATATACTGTACATCTCTCAGCCTCCCTGTCAGCACACAGCAGGACTTTCTGACCCTGAGGAGAGTAGAGTGGAGTTGAGTGGCTTATGAGTGCCCTCACCTTGACCCTAACCCTAACCTTGACAGGTGTAAGAACTCTCAGACTCTCAATTGGAACTCTCAATTGGAACCCTCTTTGTCAGTACAGTACGCCCCTCACATGTTGACACTGAGTGGAGTGGAGTAGATGTATAACAGAACACACACACCCAGGCTCAGTTTTTGATAGTGCAACCCTAAGTAACAGTACAGATGAAAAATGATCAGGGCTAATGTACATCTTACTGTAGAAGGTATTGTTGAAAACAAGTCTAGGTTGGAACTGTTGCTGTTAAAATACAATAAATATGTTTTATTATGAACTGGAATAAACTGATTGATCACATCATGCAGATGTAGACCAGAAAACACACACACACCCAGTCCTAATGAGAAGTGTGTGGCTGGTTGAAGCATGTCTATTCTGGGCTCAGTTTTTGACAGTGCAACACTGAGGTCATGCTCAGCAATGAGTCTGTTTCTCTACTTATTTTTTAAGTATACCAGAGTTCAGAACCCTGACTCACATAGGTATGTGGTGCCAAACTGGATCAGAACATCTACTGCTTTCTCAGTCAGGCAGGAGACCGCTTCCTGCTGTAGATGAGCAACACAGAACTGTGTGAGTGTGTTTGCCTCAAAAAGCATCTTGCTTCAATCAGTTTATTCCAGTTCAGAATAAAAAAGTATTACTTATTACTTGTAATTTAACAGCAACAGTTCCAACCTAGACTTGCTTTCAACAATACTTTCTACAGTAAGATGTACAGTAGGCTGATCATTTTTCATCTTCATCTGTACTGTTACTTAGTGTTGCACTATCAGTAGCTAGCTAGCTTTCTTTGACTAACGTTAGCTATTAGCTGTGTTCAAGGCCAGGGGATTGTTAGAAAGAGATACTCACATCTACTACTATGAGAGATAGCGCTCCCTTATTTCTGCTTATCATCACCTGTTATAAAATGACAACAGTGCCTTGCTAGCGTTCTGCCCTGTTCTGAAAGAACTCCCTGGGTTTACCATCATGCTGTGGATGTTTGGTCAGGTGTCGTTTTATTAATTTGTTCATTTTGAGAGACTCACTACAAGGCACTTCCCCGCACAAAACACATTGTAGGCGCTCCTCGCTATTTCTCAAAGTTTGTATGAAACCAAGAGAGAGAAACTCATCGCTGTATTTCCGTTTCATGACGATTAAGCTCAGTCAGAGCTTGTGGCTAGCTTGAGTCCATTTGATGACAGCGTGAGTAATGGCGAGTAGGAATGACAAGTCAGTGGCTGACAGCCCATCATCTGCTGCTGAACGACACCGCTGCAGCATGTGGGTCGCGGAGTGATCTTTAATAAAAGATCTGCAGAAACAATATCCGGTAAACCGCGAAGCACACGGGCGTCACCCTCTCCCACTCGCGCAGCTGCCAAACATAGCAGAGACCTCTGCTAAGCAGAGAGCGCACTGAACAGAGAGCGCAGATGCACCTGGCCAAATCAATTCCAGTAATTAATGAAATAACTATACATTTACTCTGACAAGTTGCGACCCACCATTAACAGGTCTGTGGGTCGCGACCCATACTTTAAGAACGGCTGGACTAGAGTATAGAGGAGGCTGCAGAGCAGTCATAAAAATAACTGTGTTGCAGAAGAAACATATAGACAGACAAGCACTCTGTCAGTCTCTACTCTCTCCTCCATTTGAATGGGAGAACAATGACTTGGAGTCAGTGGGGAACAAAACCGTTTTGTGTTGGCAGTGCAGCGTACAGAGACAGAGGTAGCCTGGCACACAACATAACAGAGTAGAGCAGAACAGACGTAGAGTGAAGTCCTTTACCTTAATTCCTCCGCTGGCCTACTTCTTCTGCCCGCTCTCTGAACACTGCTGAGCACTACACCACCGTACCGCAACACTCAGCTCCCGGTTTGGAGGCAAATCAGAGAACTTGCGTATTAAGCACAAGACAAAGAATGAATTCAACAAAGGTTGTACTTTGATGTGCATACTTTAGAGTGTAAACATCTAGGAGGCAAATGTTTTGGTAGCTAGATTGGGTAGAGTTGGTGTTGTGTTGGGTAAAGTTGTATTTTTGGGGCTGTTGGCTCCAGCCCTGGCTGGCTGTGTGTGTGTAATTGAAATGTGCTGCATGCCACTGGCTGTAGGGGACCATTTATCAGCAGTGCACCAATCTGACAGCAGTTTAATCTGATTGGGACACTGTTGGAGTGAATTCATTTAGATTGCAGTGTAAAAAGTGTCAGATGGAAATTAGAAAACTATCTGGCGACCCCAGCAGCAGTGTGACTGAGAAGGGGTAGGGGTGTGGAGGGGTAAAAGGGGGAGGTGGGGGTAGTGGTCTGGATCCTTGACTTGGCAGAAGTTCGCACACATTGCCAGCCTGTTTGTTCTCTGCCCTGTTAGTCTTGGTCAGACTGTTAGTGTGGTTTCCATTAGACTGTACTCCAGTCAGCAGACTCTTTCAATGTTTTTATTATAATTTTCATGTTTTACATGTTAATTTCAAATAATTAATCTTGTTTTTTTCCCCATCTTCCTCCCCCCATGGGGAGAGAAAAAACAAAACAAAGACATACAGTACATAATACAACAGACAATTAAAAGTTTTATAAAAATAAAAATAAATATGTAAATAATAAAATTGGTAGGAGAATAGCAGTTCCTAGAGGGGGCAATGCCCTTCCTCTAAGACAGTACTAATAGTAGTCAGGGTCAGTATCTCACATTTACACTTGTAACATTAAAAAATAATTGTGCCTAATGCAGAGTTGGGTAGGTTACACTCCAAATGCAATCCGTTACAGCCACTAGTTACCTGTGCAATCAGTAAAGTCATATTTGGATTAACCAAACTCAATAACGTAATCTGACCACTCTCAATTACCTCTGGATGACTTTCCCCCGCAAGAGGCACCAGAAGAAGAGAAAAAGGATCCATCAAACGCACCTGGTGTGTCACCACAATGGTCCCAGACCGGTGGTCAGACCCGCTCAGGTGGAACAAACCCAAGTCAGCCCCCCTTTTCAATGCCGAACCAAAAGCCACTGAGGAAGCAGAAAGGTGTCACCCTGCACTTATTTCTCAAACATCCTTTCTGAACTCAATGTAATCTAAGAAGTAGACTCTTTCTGAATGGCTGGATCAGACAGAAGGCATCCAGAATGCTGAGCAAGCTTTTATAGTTTTGATACTTGTTAAGAACAAAGCCTCTTAATTTCAGGCAGCAACATCTCTTGAGTATGGGGTACTTGACTCTCATTGCCAGACTCTATGAGAGATCAAGATAAACTTGATTTAATGGTGCTCCGTGGGATGTTCAAAGGTTCAGATATTTTTTTATAACCCAACCCTGATCTGTACTTCTCCACAACTTTGTCCCTGACCTGTTTGGAGAGCTCCTTGGTCTTCATGGTGCCGCTTGCTTGGTGGTGCCCCTTGCTTAGTGGTGTTGCAGACTCTGGGGCCTTTCAGAACAGGTGTATACATACTGAGATCATGTGACAGATCATGTGACACTTAGATTGCACACAGGTAGACTTTATTTAACTAATAATGTGACTTCTGAAGGTAATTGGTTGCACCAGATCTTATTTAGGGGCTTCATAGCAAAGGGGGTGAATACATATGCACGCACCACCGTTATTTATTTTGTCTAATTTTTTGAAACAAGTTATTTTTTTCATTTCACTTCACCAATGTGGACTATTTTGTGTATGTCCATTACATGAAATCCAAATAAATATCCATTTTAAATACAGGTTGTAATGCAACAAAATAGGAAAAATGCCAAGGGGGATGAATACTTTTGCAAGGCACTGTAGGTGTCATTAGTTGTGATTTAGGAGATCAGTGCTGAAGAAACAAGTTGTATTGATCCACCGTGGGGTGTCAGCTAGGGTCTTCACTGTGATTTACATTGGACGTTGCAACGGCGACACTACAGCTTGATCTGCACAGCAGGGGGCTTGTTAGTGGAGGGATATTTATTATGTCTAGTACCCTCCACTCCCCAGGAAGTTATAGGGCTACTGGTGTGAGGGGTGTGGTAAGTTGTGGCGACTGATGGAGGAGCACGCTTTGAAAGCTGTATGTGGTGAGGTGTCCTGTTCAATTGAATTTCCCTGCCTTGGATCAGAAAAGCCAGAGAGAAGATTACATTGAGAAACGAGAGAAGATCGATACAGAGTAGAGAAGCATACTGATCACTTTTGTCCTCTTAACTTTTCCCTCAATCAGTCTTCTATATGTATGTATGAGGGCCTGCCTGCCTGCTGAAGTCAGAACAGGGACTGGCTGAGAATACTCTGAATGTGTCTATGTGAATGGATGACTAAGAACACCATTGTGTGTGTTTCGTGGAATACTGTATTCAATGTATTGAGCTTGTATGGTATTGTCCAATACTGAATAGATGTGCTAGATAACATTGTGGTTGTGCGTTTCTTGTTTGTAAAACACTGTTTTAAATGTCTGGTTGACTGACTGTGTGTTTTGTTTGTCCATATACTCCTTACAGGATAGTGTGTCTGACTATGTGTGTTGTGTTGTCTTCCAGGATGTACGGTATGTGAAGCTTTAGGCCAGCAGCATACCACCCTGCATCCCACTGCTGGCTTGTCTCTGAAGTTAAGCAGGGCCAGCAGCATACCACCCTGCATCCCACTGCTGGCTTGTCTCTGAAGTTAAGCAGGGCCAGCAGCATACCACCCTGCATCCCACTGCTGGCTTGTCTCTGAAGTTAAGCAGGGCCAGCAGCATACCACCCTGCATCCCACTGCTGGCTTGTCTCTGAAGTTAAGCAGGGTTGGTTCTGGATGGGAGACCAGATGCTGCTGGAAGTGGTGTTGGAGGGCCAGTAGGAGGCACTCTTTCCTCTGGTCAAAGAAATAAATAATATATATACAGTGCCTTAGGAAAGTATTCAGACCCCTTGACTTTTTCCACATTTTGTTAGGTTACAGACTTATTCTAAAATTGATTAAATCGTTTTTTTCCTCATCAATCTTCACACAATACCCCATAATGACAAAGCAAAAACAGGTTTTTATACATTTTTGCTAATTTATATAAATAAATAAAAACGGAAATATCACATTTACATAAGTATTCAGACCCATTACTCAGTACTTTGTTGAAGCACCTTTGGCAGCGATTACAGCCTAGAGTCTTCTTGGGTATGACTCTACATGCTTGGCACACCTGTATTTGGGGAGTTTCTCCCATTCTTCTCTGCAGATCCTCTCAAGCTCTGTCAGGTTGGATGGGGAGCGTTGCTTCACAGCTATTTTCAGGTCTCTCCAGAGATGTTCGATCGGGTTCAAGTCCGGGCTCTGGCTGGGACACTCAAGGACATTCAGAGACTTGTCCCAAAGCCACTCCTGCGTTGTTTTGGCTATGTGCTTAGGGTCGTTGTCCTGTTGGAAGGTGAACCTTCGTCCCAGTCTGAGGTCCTGAGCCCTCTGGAGCAGGTTTTCATCAAGGATCTCTCAGTATTTTGCTCCGTTCATCTTTGCCTCGATCCCGACTAGTCTCCCAGTCCCTGCCGCTGAAAAACACCCCCACAGCATGATGCTGCCACCACCATGCTTCACCGTAGGGATGGTGCCAGGTTTCCTCCAGACGTGACGCTTGGCATTCAGGCCAAAGAGTTGAATCTTGGTTTCATCAGACCAGAGAATCTTGTTTCTCATGGTCTGAGAATCTTTAGGTGCCTTTTGGCAAACTCCAAGTGGGCTGTCATGTGCCTTTTACTGAGGAGTGGCTTCCGTCTGGCCACTCTACTATAAAGGCCTGATTGGTGTAGTGCTGCAGAGATGGTTGTCCTTTTGGAAGGTTCTCCCATCTCCACAGAGAAACTCTAGAGCTCTGTCAGAGTGACCATCGGGTTCTTGGTCACCACCCTGACCAAGGCCCTTCTCCCCCGATTGCTCAGTTTGGCCGGGTGGCCAGCTCTAAGAAGAGTCTTGGTGGTTCCAAACTTCTTCCATTTAAGAATTATAGGGGACCTTCAATGCTTCAGACATTGTCTACGGACAATTCCTTCGACCTCATGGCTTGGTTTTTGCTCTGACATGCCCTGTCAACTGTGGGACCTTATATAGACAGGTGTGTGTCTTTCCAAATCATGTCCAATCAATTGAATTTATCACAGCTGGACTCCAATCAAGTTGTAGAAACATCTTAAGGATGATCAATGGAAACAGGATGCACTTGAGCTCAATTTCGAGTCTCATAGCAAAGGGTCTGAATACTTATGTAAATAAGGTATTTATGTTTTTTATTTTTAATACATTTGCAAACATTTCAAAAATTCTGTTTTCGCTTTGTCATTATGGGGTATTGTGTGTAGATTACTGAGGATTATTTAATCAATTTTAAAATAAGGCTGTAACGTAACCAAATGTGGAAAAAGTCAAGGGGTCTAAATACTTTCCGAAGGCACTGTATATCCCAATGCTGTCTTTCGGATGGGACGTTAAACAGGTTTCCTGACTCTCTGTGGTCACTAAAGATCCCATGGCACTTATCGTAAGAGTAAGTGTGTTAACCCTGGTGTCCTGGCTAAATTCCCAATCTGGCCATCATGGCCACATAATCATCCCCATCTTCCAATTGGCTCATTTCTTCTCTCTCCTTTAACTAGTCCCCAGGTCGTTGCTGTAAATGAGAATGTGTTCTCAGCCAACTTACCGGGTAAAATAAAATAAATGCTGTTTTGAATACCCTAAACTGAGTGTTTGTTTTGTGTTTTCCAGGATAGTCTGTGAGATGGATGCTGCCCCAGCAGACAGCAAGCCTGGACCAGTCCAACTGTGTGTCGGGGAATGCAGACCTGCGCTCAAGACTCGCTCTTCCCAACTCTACTCCTTCGTGGTAAGACTCTAAACACTAACAGTCAGTAAATTAAGTGTTTTTATTGTTTTTTTTTCTCCCCAATTTAGCTGAGTTGTATTACACTAGTTCTTCTGATTCACTGTATTACAAATGCTAAATGAAGTTTAACTCTACTGGCTGAACACTATTAAAACTCAAACATTTTAGAATGAGGAAGAAGTAGTATTTCTCCTATCTCTCTTTGATGTCTATCACCATTGTCATCCTGAAAGACAGAAAATAAGTCATGAAAATCCTACCATTGAAATAATGAAGCCTTTTCTTGATTGTTGAAATACTGCATAGCCTAGTGATTACCACAGAAGTGCCCAGGGAATCAGCAGTTAATATATGGATAATAGGTGTTGTTAATAGAATAAATGGGAAGACAGCAGCTATGCTACACACCTGTATGTCACCCATACTAAAGCTAGCTTGCAGCTAACTGATAATCAAACATTCCCATTCACACACTCCCGATTAGCCACCCCTTAACAATTAACAACCGCTAGTAATTACCTGCACTGTTTAGCCTGTCCCCTGAATTGTACAGCACTGGGCGAGGAACAGTGTATGTGTGATGTTTGTGTGTGTGTACTGATGCTTTTGTCACCCATAATTCATGTTGCCGCTCAGGGACATCATCACAGCGCTGTGTGTGTGGGTACTGCAGTACTTTACCTGCAATTCCCTGATATCACAGCACCGTTAAAGAAAATGACACATAGCAAAAGCTATCTTCAATTTTGTAGACCACAAAACACACTCCCCATGTGGCCGCCTGTTTCACAAAGCTATACAGACAGGAAGTATGACAAAGAACAATGTAAATGGAGTGTGTGTTTTGCATCTTTGTCTGTGTGTGTGTGCGTGTGTGTGTGTGCATGTGTCTTTGTCTGTGTGTGTCTGTGTGTGGGTCCATCAATGCGTGGGTCGGTAGCACTCAGGAGCAGTCTGTACTCTGTTTCATCAGTGTGTCTCAAGATACCAGCCTAGCAGGCAGACTGTGTGGATGTATGTATGTATGTATGTATGTATGTATGTATGTATGTCCGTCCGTCCGTCCGTCCGTCCTCTGATGACAGGCAGGCAGACAGAACCGGGCTCCTGTTAACACTAGTTATTTTCAGACTGCCATTTTAAAAGGTTCAGTAGAATGCAACTCAGCAATGCAGAACACAGCAACACAACCCAAGATGAGTGGGATCTCAGAGGGACTTTAAAAGCTCCTGGTTTTATTTTGCTTCCTCTTTACATGGGGTTATAGTGCAGAGTTTCGGCTTGCCACAGGGCAGTTGAAAGCTGTTATTTGCTGCTGTGGCTCTCTGTAGAGTAGACAGTAATGTATATGGGACAGGACGTGTATGACAGATGAATGCATTACAGTGACAGAGAAATGGGTTTCTCACTCATCACTCTCTCTCGCGCTCTCTCTCTCCCTCCCTCCTCTAGATGCCGTCGGTACAGGGCCTGTCCCCCAGCAGAGGGCCTGAGTCGGGGGGCACCAAGGTGACCATCATGGGGGAGAACCTGGGCGCTGGCAGCAGTGTCACCATCCTCTTTGGGAACCAGACCTGCGAGTTCTACGGGTAAGAGAGAGACCCAGTTCACCCCCCCCCCCAGACTAGTTCATTTGTGGTAGTTTAATACATCGCTCCTGTAATGTTTTCAACAATTATGACATTCTCAGATAAATATCAATTATCTAACTTTTGCTGTCTTACCCAGTTGGAACTCTCTCTCTTTCATCTAAGTCAAAGCCCCCTACATTTCCTTATCCAGAGCGACTTACAATTAGTGCATTCATGTTAAGATAGCTAGGTGAGACAACCACATATCACAGTCCAGTCCTGGCAAGTATATTTTACATCTCTCCTTTTCTCCCTGTCAGAAACATATGTACATCTTAATAAGGTTTGATGACCTACTGCATCAAACCTCTCTAATAATAACCTCCAGACAACCTTGTGCACCCAGCCTGGGATTTTCCTTCCTTTTTCAGTCACCTTTACTTCTTTCTTAGATCTGCTCTTTTTCAGTTCTCTCTCTCTCTCTCTCTCTCTCCCACCCTTCCTCTCGCTACCTGTTTTCTTCCTGCTCTACCTCTCTCTCCATCCCTCCCTCTCCTCTCTCTCCATCCCTCCCTCCCTCTCTCTCCATCCCTCCCTCCCTCTCTCTCCATCCCTCCCTCCCTCTCTCTCCATCCCTCCCTCCCTCTCCTCTCTCTACATCTCCCCCTCCCTCTCTCTCCATCCCTCCCTCCCTACCCCTCTCTCCATCCCTCCCTCCCTCCCTCTCTCCCTACCTCTCTCTCCATGCCTCCCTCTCTCCCTACCTCCCTCTCCCTACCTCTCTCTCATCCCTCCCTCCCTCTCTCTCCATCCCTCCCTCCCTCTCCTCTCTCTACATCCCTCCCTCCCTCTCTCCCTACATCCCTCCCTCCCTCCCTCTCCTCTCTCCCTCCCTCCCTCCCTCTCCTCTCTCCCTCCCTCCCTCCCTCTCCTCTCTCCCTCCCTCTCCTCTCTCCCTCCCTCTCCTCTCGCTCCATCCCTCCCTCCCTCCTCTCTCGATCCCTCTCCCTCCCTCCACCCCTCCCTCTCCCTCCCTCCACCCCTCCCTCTCCCTCCCTCCTTCCCTCTCCCTCCCTCCCTCCTTCCCTCTCCCTCCCTCCCTCCCTCTCCTTTCTGATATCTATTTAAAGCGGTGCAGCAGAAGAGAAAGGAGTAGGTTTCATTGTAATACTGTAAGGTTGAGGAGTCAAGGCAGCTTTAATGAGATCTGGGCTAATTACTAGCCATGTGTTCTCAACTGTTATTCTGACTGTGGAGAGAGAGGAGAGGATGAGAGAAGGATGGGGGGGGGGTGGCTAATGAACAGGGCTAGTTTCAGGGGGTGAGCAGGTAGTGCAGGGATCAATTGAATGGGATGGAGAACTAATTGTATTTTATTTTTATTTAACCTTTATTTAAGAATGATTAAAGAAGAAACGCAGACATGGACTGTGTGTGTGTGTGTGCGTGTGCGTGTGCGTGTGTGTGTGTGTGTGCGTGTGTGCGTGTGTTCCCTGCAGGCGGTCCATGACAGAGATCGTGTGTTACTCGGCCCCCTCCCTGACTGGGGTGGGTTCGGTGCAGATCAGTGTGAGTGTGGACCGGGCCCAGGTCAAGGAGAGCTTGAGCTTCGATTACATTGAGGACCCCACCGTCCAGCACATCGAGCCAGAGTGGAGCATCGCCAGGTAACACCACCAACACCTCTCCTAAACATGAGCGTAAACATCTACTTGTCCATGTCCCCAGTTCCTCATAGTCAGACCCCATCATCAAACGCAACACTGAAAGCTAACAGTCTGAGTTTGCTAGTTTTTTTCTTCTAGCATTAGCTGTAGAGACTAGTAATGGTAGTGCATTGCTGCAGCATATCTCAGGTAGACAGTTTGTAATTAAAGAGAGGGATGATGAGGACAGAGAGAGAGAGAGAGAGAGAGAGAGAGAGGCTGTGAACATGTAACAGAGGTCTAAGTGTGCAGCAGATAGCAGCCGAGATGGAGTTTATCTGGAAGAGAAGAGAGCAGCACGTCCTCTCTCTCTCCACTGAGAAACAGAGAGAGAGAGAAGAGATGAGGGACAGCTCTTTGTTTAGTCAAACTTGTTATTTCTTTTCTGCAGCGAGAGCACCGCCCCATGCCTCCTCTCAGCCCGGGAGAAAGGAGGTAGAGGAGTGTAGCATAGCGTAGTGTAGCCCCGTAGCTGACAGACAGACAGACAGACAGACAGGGCATCAAAGCTGCTGCCAGGGTGCTGTCTAAACAACACAACCCAGGAAGGCACAGCTAACATCAACAGGGATGAGCATCTTTAATCTAGAGCACATCTCTCTATGTTACTCTATCTCCTCTCCTTGTACTCTTGATTGGACTGAATGGTTAGCAGTAAAGCATGCTAAACCCTCCTCATTTGGCGTTTTGCTCAGTGGACCTCAAGACAATTTGAACAACTAGTCTTGTCTTACCACTGTCCTCCGGAGTGGCTATATAGACTGTAGTCACTAATACTGCAATACCGCCATGCGCAGACAGATCTTGAGATGCTAATCTAGATGCTGATCTAGTGCTCCCAGCCTCCCAGCCCAGTCATCTAACACTCCTCAGCGTTACTTCAGCAACCACTATAACAGTCCCGATCCCGATAACAGGCCAAACAGCTGTAAGGAAGTCCCCTGCTCTGGCTCCTGCCCTGTCTCTCCTGTCTGTCTGTGTTTGGTTCAGCTCAGCCTGGCTTGTTTGTGTTGTGTTGTATATTATCCATCGAGCCACGTAGCTACGACCCCTGCATGCTAAGTAGCGACCACCGCTCCACGCCGCAGCTAGCTAGAGCCTTTGGTGTTTCAAAGACGAGCCTACCAGATCTACTGAAGTTCAGTTAAAGGCATCTTTAATCATTTACTTACCTCAAAAGCCTATTATCTTCTGAAAACACTTTTTTAAAATGTGAGGTAAAGACTTTCGACAAAGGGTTGTGCAGGGCAGGAAGTTTTGGAGGGAAAGTCTTGTAGTCCGGTGTGTTATTTGTTTGTAAAACTTTTTTGTGTTTGTGTTTGTGTGTGTGTGTGCGTGTGCGTGCGTGCGTGGGTGGGTGAAACAGCGGCCACACTCCTCTGATGGTGACAGGAACTAATCTGGATGTGGTTCAGGAGCCTAGGATACGGATCAAGTACGGCGGCCGCGAGTCTGTCAATGTGAGTAGTACTACACACACATACACTACACACACACACTGGAGTAGATGATGTTGGGTATGATTGAGTCATACAAATGCTTGTCCTG
The DNA here is from genome assembly GCF_964263955.1 of Coregonus lavaretus. Lineage (NCBI taxonomy): Eukaryota > Metazoa > Chordata > Actinopteri > Salmoniformes > Salmonidae > Coregonus > Coregonus lavaretus. The sequence continues at coordinate 33,494,225 of NC_140007.1, forward strand.
CTAACCCCCAACCTCCTCCAACCTCCCCACAAACCCTATTTCAAATCTCCCTAAACACTCTAGCTAGTCTCTTTAAATAATGGAGCAGTTAGCGAGTGTTCCCATGCAGTATTTCATTGGAAAGTTTTAACACCATCAGGCTCCAGTTACTATCGCCAGTCAGTCAGGGCCTCAGCTCGATACAGTCCTGCTCTAACCTGCTTAGCCCTGTTGTTACGGTTTGAGACTTGGCGTATTCAGCCTGAATTTGAAATACCTCCTCAGACACTTTTCTGTAAATCTGGAGTGTAGGTGCAGCTTTGGAGGGTGGAGGGCTGGTGGGGTTTGAGGCTAGGAGCGTGGGGGGCTGGTAGGCAGTGGTTAGAGGGTTGGAGGGCATGGGAAGGGTTGGATGGTGGTGGGTTTGGAAGGCTGGGGAAGACCGAGGGGCTAGTCTGTTCCTAGTGGGTTCTAATGGAAGATGAAGTGCTGTCAGAAGGCTTTGTTCAGCATAAAGAGCCCCTCTCTGTATAATCAGGGCCGGGCGGGCGAATCGTTACAAATTGCATTTATGCTCTAGTCCTCGGGGTCCATGTTTAATTAAGGGAATGGTATTTTTCCACCGCTGCGGTCGGGTGGGTGGTCAGGGTAAAGGTGGGGAGGGCAGAGGAGTGGAGGGAGGTGAGTGAGGGAGGGAGGGAGGTGAGGGAGGGAGGGAGGGAGGGAAAACAGGTAGTGTGGAACAAGTGATTCATGCCAGGAAATACAGCGTATCCTAAATACATTTATAAAATTAGTACATGCTCATAAACACAGCACAAACTTTAGGCAGATGCATACTGTACAGTCACAGAAATGAAACATGCACACACAGACCACCACCACCATGACCATGTTCTGAAGTCTATTTTAATGGTCTCTTTATATAATGACTTCCATCTCACACCTCACTAGAATGTTGCTTTTTGGGTCTCAAAGAATCTTGTTAGAGAATCTCAGAACAGATTTGTTCCAAAGTATTGTCTTCTTACCTTCTGCATTCACAACCCTCCTCCCACTCAGACAGACTGTAGTTCACTTAAGTGGTTCTGAGGTGCCTGCATTTCTTCATGATTTCTCCAGTACCCAACATCAGAACTGTGCCCTAGGCCAGGGACCATCAACTAGATTGTTTCTTGAGCGGGCTGCAAATTTACCACAAAAAGCCAAAACATATCATATTTGACTAAAATATAATAATTTCAAACCTTGCTTACATTTGTATATGATCACATATATCTCTGTTATGCGTAGGGATACTTTGTAAAATTGTCAATCACTTGGAGCTGATTTGATGGTGTTTTTACAGTCTTTTATGTCCAACTATAAAAATAATAATAAATCAATATTTTTTGGTCAGAAAACTTGGGGGGCCAAATAAAATCAGCCGTGTGCCAGTTGGAGAACCCTGCCCTTTGTTCTACTACTGTACATGTCTTCATGTATGGACAGTTTCCCCATTTTACATGAAGAAACCCAGTCATTTTGGATCTAATGAAAGACAGTCTCAATGCTTTACTCACACACAAAATAACTGGATCAGATCAGTAAGAATTCTTGGAAGCCTCTGAGCTGAAATAGGATTTGACTTGTGTGTGGGTGCTGTCTGGTTTTCACTCAGGTGAAAGCAGAAAGCTTTGAGCGCTCAGTGGCGTTCTCCTTTAAAGTGCAGTCTCACTTCCTCACACACACACACACACACACACAGTGCCTCTCACAGACACTCGGCTCCTCTTTGATTTCCTTGCTCCAGAAGGAGGAGAAGAGAAGAAGCCTAGGTTACAATTACGGATCTCTTCATCCCTTCCTCTCGTCTTTGTCACAGGGGGAAAGGCAAACAGCACGGCAGCAGCCGTGCAATCAGGGCCCAGCCCAGAGAGGGCCTGTCAAGTCAGCCTTCAAAGTGTCATCTACCTCCCATTAAATTGCCTCTCTCGTCTCCCTCCCTCCCCCTTCCATCTCGTCACCTGCACAAGATTCTTCACAAAGAAGGCACAGAAAGGGAGACACCTTTCTTCGTGACACGCTCTATACCTGTCACCGGTTCACAACTGAAACATTAATCATTGTCTCTGATTAATGCTAAAAAGTGTTATTTTTCCTCTCACAGACCCCCCATTTTCTCCTATCTTCTCTTAAAGAATTTCACCTGCCACATTTTGCCCCCATTAAGATGTCTGTATGGCTGATGTGATGTCATCATGAGATAGATACAGTAGAGGCTGCTTCCCAAATGGCACCCTGTTCACTACATAGTGCATTAATATGGGCCCTGGTCAAAAGTAGTGCACTATATAGGGTAATAGGGTACCATTTGGGACGCAGCCTGATTGTCAGAAGTGGAAGCGATCAGCAGCAATTTGAGCTGATTAGAGAGAGAGAGAGAGACCTATACTTCACTAGGTCTATAGAGCAGCACAGCACCTACAGTCCTTATGCAATCAGACTGCTCTCTTTAGAACTTTGTCCTCCTAGGACATGGTACATCACCCCCAAGAGACATACACTGAGTGTACAAAACATTACATTCAATGCTCTTTCCATGACAGACTGACCAGGTGAATCCAGGTGAAAGTTATGATCCCTTATTGATGTCACTGGTTAAATCCACTTCAATCAGGTTAAAGAAGGATTTTTAAGCCTTGAGACAATTGAGACATGGATTGTGTTATGTGTGCCATTCAGAGGGTGAATGGGCAAGACAGCATATCTAAGTGCCTTTGAACGGGGTATGGTAGTAGGTGCCAGGCACACCAGTTTGAGTTAGTCAAGAACTGCAACGCTGGGTTTTTCACGCTCAACAGTTTCCCGTGTGTATCAAGAATGATCCACCACCCAAAGGACATCCAGACAACTTGGAGTCGACATGGACCAGTATCCCTGTGGAACGCTTTCGACACCTTGTAGAGACCATTCCCCGATGAACTGAGGCTGTTGTGAGGGCAAAAGGGTGCAACTCAATATTATGACGGTGTTCCTAATGTTTCGTCCACTGTATAATGAACACTCAGATAGAATCACATGAAGGAATAGATGGTGTGACTCCACTATAGATACATCCTGCTCCCTCTCATTTACATCAAGCTAAAGGCTTGGTTAATAACCTCTCTTCTCCTTCTATGTCTTCCAGTCTTGTCAGGTTGTTTCCTCCTCATCCACTACGTCTGCACCATCCATCCATCCCCTCTTCTCTCCACTCTCCATCCATCCATCCATCCATCCATCCATCCATCCATCCATCCATCCATCCCCTCTTCTCTCCACTCTCCATCCATCCATCCATCCATCCATCCCCTCTTCTCTCCACTCTCCATCCATCCATCCATCCATCCATCCCCTCTTCTCTCCATCCATCCATCCATCCATCCATCCCCTCTTCTCTCCACTCTCCATCCATCCATCCATCCATCCATCCATCCCCTCTTCTCTCCACTCTCCATCCATCCATCCATCCCCTCTTCTCTCCACTCTCCATCCATCCATCCATCCATCCATGTGACTAATATCAGAGCCATATTGTCAGAATTAACAGCTGGTGGAAACAAACAGGACATGGAAGGAAATGGACGTAGTGTAGGATTGATATCAGCCACTAATATCACTCATTGGCCAGAATATTGCTCACATAATATTTGACCCTTGACCTAACAGAGCTGTCTCCTCTCTCGTACCCCTGAAGCCTATTTCCTCTACTGCCTCCCTCTCTCCAAGTCAGAGACCTGGCGCATAACTATTCTCTGCTCCCTCATAAGAGCCTATAAGAGCCCTGAGATGATTAACAGCATAGTATATAGTTGCACATCTTGGGACTAAGATACACCATTTCTTACATCACTACCCATATAGCCCATGCTGTTCCACTTCACTACCCTGGCATAGCCAGTATGCCCCCCTTCACTACCCTGATCACTAACCTTATAGGCACTAAGCTCAGTGACTTATTCTGTGGCCTCTTTAGATCTTCACACATCACATTAGATCACATCACATCCAGTCATGGCTGAATCTTATATGACTGCCTTTCTCGGAAAACAGGATTCAGGAAGAGGGGGAAAAAATGTCTCACCCACCAACACACAAACACACACAGAGTGTTGAAAGAGTGTGTTGAAAACATGCAGCATCCTTCCAGCTAGCTAGCCCAGCTCTGAACAGATGGTAGTGGGAGCCATACTGTACTGTAGTTGACTTGCAAATGCATTGCTGTTCTGTTCTGTTCTGTTCCAACACAGACAGACAGACAGACAGACAGACAGAGACGGACGGACGGACGGGCGGGCGTGCTGTGGTAGCTTCTGTGCCTGCCTGTAATGCACGTCACTTTTATAACATGGAGACTACAGCAACATGTCACTTTTGCTTTACTGTCTCTGAATGCAGTATGTGAGAGCAATCAAGTGTATTCGTAGCTATAAAAAAAAGCTTATTTGCTAGTAACTATGAGAGTGAATTTGTGTTTATTTGCTGTTATTAAGGGACTTATTGGCCAGAATGTATTAAGTTAATAAGTAAATGCATTCACAAGCAGCTTTTGATAATCATAGCACACGATAAGAACAGTGTATACAGTATGTTTTTCCCTCAGTATTTTCTCTATAACTTTCATCTAATCTAAGATCTCTCTGTAACATATAATGGGATTACAGTAGTAGATTCTTGGAGAAAATGTGTCAGCAGTGCTATGGAGGTTGTATGCATTTTTAAAAGGGCTTAGCCTCTCTCTCTCGAACATGCAAACTTAGACTGTAGATATACAATGTCACTACTCTACGGGAGTCGCTTGGGAGCTTTTAGACCTTGTAATGTGGGCTAACATACACACACCGAGTCCAGCCGCAGCAGCACGCATGGCGGCAGCTGTTATGTGGGAACTGTGTTTCGGTTAGCCCAGTCGGTTAACCCGGGAGCAGAGCTAACTTCCTGCTGAACCCAACCCAGTGCTCCACGGGCCTCCAGCAGGACCAGCCCAAAGACTACGTTACCATACAGCTAACTACTTAATAATGCAGCCTAGGATTCCTTCCTGCATGGAGAAGAATGGGAATACTCTTGTACTCTGTAGTTGTACTCTGTAGCTCAACCTCAAAGAGCATGGTTGGAGTATCTAAAACAATTCCCCCTGCTGCACACTCACTCTGTACACCACACCAGAGGTGGGACCAAGTCACTATTATTCGAGTCACAAGCAAGTCTCAAGTCACAAGGTCCGAGTCTCAAATCGAGTCCCAAGTAGAACGGGTCAAGTCTAAGTCGTGCATTCTAAGAGCAAGTCAAGTGGAGTCCAGTCACAAGTTTAAGTCAAATCTCAAGTCAAGTAAAAATAAATCTATACATGTAACGACTTGTTCAACTACAAATCTTTGTCTATTTATTGAGGCTACCAGACAGCCCTTTTCATTATATTGTCTACAACATATTTTGATTAGCCTAAGTAATTGTAAAATAGTCGTAAGAGCATGAAATCAGCAGAAGGCAAGGCAGGTTGACGTGCTCAGAGTGTAGATTTATTTGCTGGTCTTGGTGATCCAATGGTGAAAGCACCATATCATACAAAATATACAAGTAGATTTACCAAATTTACATGGGCAATAGCCCAAAAGAAATAGCCTCTATCAGGCTTAACCTGTCCTATCTGAACGGACACAGGTAAAGGGCAAGACTGCACAGCCTCCCCTTGAGAAACCAAATCGAATCTGTCTAACAGGAGATCAAACAGATAGGTCTATAAGCACCTGGCCCCCAGGACCATACAAGTCACCCAACTGGCAATTACAACAAATAAACTGGTTCTACAATGTAAAAGGCCATTTCCACATCCATTGGTACATTCGTCTTAATCAGACTTAGTGATTATTAATTATATTTTAAAACCATGCATACATGGAACAATAATTTTATCTTATTCAACATTCTGACTCCAAAGCGTGGAGTGCAGGCTACGCAGCCTATTTCTACTACGCACAACCAGCATGACAGAGACACACGGAACTCCGACATAACCCGGGAAATATGAACAAAGGAAACCATACATTGAATTAAATTAAGTATTGCAAACATTCATGTTCGCTATAAACATCGCGCCCACTCAGAGCAGGGTAAGAAATGGTTGGCTATATGAAAATGTATCGTAGGCCTATCAAACATGAAACAGAAATGCCTATGTGTTGCAATAAACGGTATGGGGATGGAATGATGAAACGCTAGCAATTATTGTAGTATTAGATGCAATATTGATTTACCACATAGGGCCTATGGATATAAACATGTGAAAGCAACAGCAAACATTTCAATAAGACAAAAAAAGCACGCTCCACTGGCGGGAGTTTTGAGAACGCAAATGAAGAGCCTCGCCTATGGTGCGTCTTCGCCACAGTGATAATTCATTTTAAAAACAAATTCCAAATGCAAGCTTCATAAGAAATTATCAATTTTAAGCAATTGTTACATACCAAAATACCAGTAGGCCTATGCTAGTAATTGATGCCCCATTCCTGGTGAGCTTGCAAAGTAAACAGTTCATATTCTTGATCACCAAACAATTTTTGGAGCTGTATATTCATTTATGGCAATCCTCTTTCCCTACAATTTGATGTTCGTGCTGCACCCGATCCTATAGCTGCACAGCAAATCAAATAATCTGTTCGCTAGCGCACCCGACCATTGTTGATTGACAGTTTGCTGGTCCAGTCAGAGTGCGGAGTGTGCGTTTCACTAGCCAATCTGTTGCAGTTAGTGGCAAAAAAAAATTGCAAGGGCGATGCTGCTGTCTCTGGCTGTGTGTAAAGTAATCCACGTAGATTCTGTGACACAAAATGAGTGACAAAACATTACAAAACCTGGCCAGATCAGATATTTTCAAATCATCATGTCAAAGTCGAGCCCTCAAGTTCTTTTATTTTCTATCAAGTCAAGTCTCAACTCATCAAATGTGTGACTCAAATCAGACGCGAGTCCAAGTCATGTGACTGGAGTCCACAACTCTGCACCACGCTGCTTTAAAAAAGAATAGAATAGAAGGATTGACCGGAATTTGTTTGTATCGATGGCTGATAGCCACCCCCCCGGCTCGAGACTAGAGCAGAGGACAACAGGTAAGAGGTGTGGTACTCTGCTTGCGCTACAGAGCTTTGAAGACATTTGGCTCTAATTAAGTTTATCCTCTGAGAGTGAGAGAAAGAGAGAGACACCAAATAATGCATGCAGAGCAGAATTAGGCCAATACCCGCTAATTATCAAAATCCAGAAAAGAGCCGTTAAATTCTATAACCACTTAAAAGGAAGCGATTCCCAAACCTTCCATAACAAAGCCATCACCTACAGAGAGATGAACTTGGAGAAGAGTCCCCTAAGTAAGCTTGTCCTGGGGCTCTGTTCACAAACACAAACAGACCCCACACAGCCCCAGGACAACAACAACAACAACACAACTAGACCCAACCAAATCATGAGAAAACAAAAAGAGAATTACTTGACACATTGGAAAGAACAAACAAAAAAACAGAGCAAATTAGAATACTATTTGGCCCTAAACAGAGAGTACACAGTGGCAGAATACCTGACCACTGTGACTGACCCAAACTTAAGGAAAGCTTTGACTATGTACAGACTCAGTGAGCATAGCCTTGCTATTGAGAAAGGCCGCTGTAGGCAGACCTGGCTCTCAAGAGAAGACAGGCTATGTGCACACTGCCCACAAAATGAGGTGGAAACTGAGCTGCACTTCCTAACCTCCTGCCAAATGTATGACCATATTAGAGACACATATTTCCCTCAGATTACAGCGATCCACAAAGAATTCGAAAACAAACCCAATTTTGATAAACTCCCTTATCTACTGGGTGAAAAACCACAGTGTGCCATCACAGCTGCAAGATTTGTGACCTGTTGCCACAAGAAAAGGGCAACCAGTGAAGAACAAACACCATTGTAAATACAACCCATATTTATGTTTATTTATTTTCCCATTTGTACTTTAACTATTTGCACATTGTTACAACACTGTATATATACATAATATGACATTTGAAATGTCTTTATTCTTTTGAAACTTCTGAGTGTAATGTTTACTGTTAATATTTATTGTTTATTTCACTTTTGTTTACTATCTACTTCACTTGCTTTGGCAATGTTAACACACGTTTCCCATGCCAATAAAGCCCTTAAATTGAATTGAATTGAATTGAGATCCGAGATAAAAGGCTCCGGCAGCAGCAGGAGTGCAGCACAGTAATCAATCGTGTTCCTCTACTGTTAGTAGTGCTGCAGCTCGTTCCCTCGCATGGAAAATAGCCGCTCCTGGGCATACAGATAGAAAGGAATATTATTCAAGAAGCCATGACTTCACCTCAACCTGCTAGATTGGATATATGACCAAGTGATTGGGGGATATCCCCAGTCCCCCTCATGCCCTCTTATTTGTTTTAGTTTGAGGCTCCTCAGCACTACTGGAGAAATGTTATGAAAACTGAAAACTTCCTGTCTCTGAAAGTAATAATAATTAATTGGATGTATATAGCACTTTTCTACCAACTGAGGTACTCAAAGCACTTTACATAGTAGGGGGGGAAACTCACTTCATCCACCACCAATGTGTTGCATGGTGACCATTTTTGTGCCAGAACGCTCACCACACATCAGCTGGAGAGGTGAGGAGTGATATACGCAAAATAAGAATGAGGGGGTTGATTAGGTGGGCATGATGGAATGGGGCCAGGTTGGGAATTTAGCCATGACACCAGGGTTAACACCCCTACTCTTACGATAAGCGCCATGGGATTTTTAATGACCACAGAGAGTCAGGACACTCTTTTATCGTCCCATGCGAAAGACGGCAACATACGCAGGGCAATGTCCCTTTCACTGCCCTGGGATCTCCTTAAACTAGCATCCCACTACTGGCCCTCCAATACCACTTCCAGCAGCATCTGGTCTCCCATCCAGGGACCGACCCAGCTTAACTTCAGAGGCAAGCCAGCCGTGGGATGCAGAGTGGTATGCTGCTGGCAGTGCTTTTGTATGAAGTGTAACATTCAATAAACTCTAGACTTTACATGGTATTACAGTAGGTGGTTGTTAGGCTATATGGTATGAACCTACTCTTTCAACTTTTAGAATGGAAAGAGTAGAGCCAGACGGTCTGTCTCACCTCATCCCGCTTGACTTGCTCATGTCTCATATTGGAGAGCTTAGATTATTAGAGCATGATGGCTGGCTAGTGTGGATCCCATCGGTCGCCTGTTTCCATCTTTTGGTGGAGCTAATTTGTCTCACTCTCTCTCCTCCTCCCCCTGTTTCTCCCTCCCTCCTCCCTCTCTCTCTCTCTCTCTCTCTCTCTCTCCTTCCCCTTCTCTCTCTCTCATTCCCCTCTTTCTCCCTCCCTCCTTCCCCTCTCCCTCTCTCTCCTTCCCCTCTCTCTCTCTCATTCCCCTCTTTCTCCCTCCCTCATTCCCCTCTCTCTCTCTCTCCTTCCCCTCTCTCTCTCTCCTTCCCCTCTCTCTCTCTCTCCTTCCCCCCTCTCTCTCTCTCTCCTTCCCCTCTCTCTCTCTCTCTCCCTCTCTCTCCTTCCCCTCTTTCTCCCTCCCTCCTCCCCCCTCTCTCTCTCTCTCTCCTTCCCCTTCTCTCTCTCTCCTTCCCCTTCTCTCTCTCTCTCTCTCTCTCTCTCTCTCTCTCTCTCTCTCTCTCTCTCTCTCTCTCTCTCTCTCTCTCATTCCCCTCTCTCTCTCATTCCCCTCTCTCTCTCTTTTCCCTCTCTTTCTATCCTTCCCCTCCCTCTACTTCCACCTCTCTCTCTCCCTCTCCTTCCCCTCCTCTCTCCCTCTCCTTCCCCTCCTCTCTCCCCTCCTCTCTCCCTCTCCTTCCCCTCCTCTCTCCCCCTCCTTCCCCTCCTCTCTCTCTCTCTCCCTGCTTCTCTCCTTCTCCATTCCTCCCTCTCTCAGATGTGTAAGGTTCTGAACACCACCAGTATGAGTTGCTTTGCCCCGTCCCTGGTAGCAGAGTACCGTCCAGGTCTGGACATGGTCAAACACGCTGATGAGTTTGGGTTCATCTTCAACAACGTCCAGACTCTGCTAGTCTATAACAACACCAACTTCCTCTACTACCCCAACCCATACTTTGAACCTCTCAGCACCAATGGGGTCCTGGAGCAGAAGCCTGGCTCGCCCATCATTCTCAAGGTATGGGAGCTTACTGGAATTGTAATCAATCAATCAATCAATCAAATGGATGAATAAAGCTCTATAAATGACAGCACTTATATAGCAACCCGGCCTAGACCTAGCATGTAGAAATCAAGAGAGGGTTTAAGATATTTGAATGTGCAACCATAAAACAGAGTTGAAACAATGTTCATTCTATAACTGTATCATCATTACTGCACCATAACAACCAATTATTATTTTTGGGTGACTTCATATTACCTTAGTTGAGCATTGCAATGACAATGTGTGCACAGTACAAAGTGCCCCCCTCCTCTCCCCCCACAGGGCAGAAACCTGGTTCCCCCGGCCTCAGGGGGGGTGAAGCTCAACTACACTGTACTGATCGGGGAGACCCCCTGCTCAGTCACTGTGTCTGAGACCCAGCTGCTGTGTGAGCCTCCTAACCTCACGGGCCAGTACAAAGTCATGGTACGTCAATCAGTCTGTCCAAGTGCACACATATCTACACAGAAACACACACTGAAACAGACACTGACAAACACACAGATGCACACACACACACACACACACACACACACACACACATTCATACACACACACACACACACTCACACACCCTCTCGTCCTGTCTCTCTTTTCTGTCTCTGTGTGTCAGAGTGTCTGTGATTTATTTTCCATAACGTTTGACCTGTAAACTCCATTATTTTTGCTCTCGTGGTTGTTCATTCAGCTGAGCGAAACAGGTCAAAGACAGAGCAGTGTGACTGGGCTCTAGCTGTCAAAAGGTTCCGCAAGAATCCACTGCAATTATTTCTACTAGTCTTCTCACTTATTGAGTTCAAGCCCCCGAACTTCACTCTTCACTCTCATACATGTCGGGGTGTCTGGGTGCCGGGGTGTCGGGGTGTCTGGCTGTCTGGCTGTCTGGGTGTGTGTCTATGCACACTGTGTCTGTGTGCTGTATGGGTTTATTTAACTGAATCTAACTGTTTGTGTTTGAATGTGTTAAACTCTATATACTTTATGTGTGTATATATCAGGTCCAGGTGGGCGGTCTCCACGTGTCTCCAGGGGCGGTCCACATCCTTTCAGACAGCCTGCTCACCCTGCCCACCATCGTCTCTATCGCCGCCGGCGGAGGCCTCCTCCTCATCATCGTCATCCTCGTCCTCATCGCATACAAACGCAAGTCGCGGGAGAATGACCTCACCCTGAAGCGCCTGCAGATGCAGATGGACAACCTGGAGTCCCGGGTTGCCCTGGAGTGCAAGGAAGGTGAGTAAGACTTTATTTAGATAACCACTAACTATTAGTAGGCTATCAGTAACATTGAAATGCATCTAGGGAAAAATTCATTGACATTCAACAAATTAACCACAGACTATTAGTTGCAACTCTCACAAACTATCGTATACACCAGTGTTCCCAACTCCAGTCCAGTGAGTTTGTCAGGGGCAACAACAAAAATGTGTGCTGTTGGGGGTGCTCGAGGACTGGAGTTGGAAAACCCTGGTCTAGACTACGGAAGGTCAGTTCAGCCCAGAGTCGCTATTCAGGTACTCTAGCCTATATCCTTATCCTCTCTCCATCAACAACAAAGGCATGGAATTACAGGTACAGAAACTGAAATCAGTCTCTCAAAATGTCTGTGAAGAGTTAAGCAATTATGTTTGGTCCTCTTCTGCTCTACACAGCTATTTTGAGACACTTTGATTCCAGTTTCCTTGCAGGGCTAAAGACTGAGCTAGCTAGCTGGGCTCCACTAAGGCATGGTATAATCACATGAATGACACACATTGGTATTTCTGTGTAGTAAATAAATTACGGGTGGTATGTGTTGCATAATGTAATAGAAGTTATTGTGAATCTGGGTCAGTGAGTCAGTCTCTGCTAGTTTAGTTTACCCTGTTTGTGACCCTGATCGTGGCACACTAAATGCACATGGTGCTTGTCTATCGCTCACACACACTGGCTCACACACACACACTGGCTCACACACACACACACTGACTCACACACACACACACACTGACTCACACACACACACTGACTCACACACACACACTGACTCACACACACACACTGGCTCACACACACTGGCTCACACTGACACTGGCTCACACTGACACTCACACTGACTCACACACACACTGACTCACACACACACACTGGCTCACACACACTGGATCACACTGACACTGGCTCACACTGACACTCACACTGACTCACACACACACGCACACTGGCTCACACACACTGGCTCACACACACACGCGCACTGGCTCACACACTGATTAAACACAACGTTCTCCTATGAACACATTTGTAATGGCATATCATCTTTATTTCATGCTGGCATTTTGTGTGTGGCATGTGTGTTTCACAGTCTGTTGTAAAGGTATGGTCTCATTTAAGATTGTTAGGCAGGCCTTGTTAAAGCCTAATAAATCTGTGTTAGTGCTGAGCTCTGCTGCCCTACACACACACACACACACATACACATACACACACACACACACACACACACACACACACACACACACACACACACACACACACACACACACAGGCCCCTGGTGGGCCACAATACAGACAGGGCACACTTCTGTTCACTACACCAACTGACCTCTGAACCCTGGGACCAGAGGGAGGACAGACAAGTTATGTATCCCCTCCAGCCAACCTGAAGACAGCTTTTCCACTCAAAATTACAGCACATAGAATAACCCTAACATACCAAATTACAGCACATAAAATAACCCTAACATACAGAATTACAAAGATGGGACATATAGAAGACATAGTATACTAGAAGGGTATATCTTCCTAATGTCATTGTCTTGTTTCTCTGGGTTGTGTCAGGGCTGTGGCAGTGTAGAGATGGTTCTTAGGGAGGTCTAATCTATGTCTGTTGTAGTGCCCAGCTGGGTGGTGTGAGCAGAGCAGAGCAGCACACAGCTGCAAAAGAGCTAAAGCCCTGGACACGTACAGACAGACAGATACTTTAGGCAGACACACACACAGGCGAGGAGACACACCGAGGGGGTCATGTTTTAAACAGCAGCTGTGGTCAGGAAGAGTGTAGTGCCCCAAGGGTGGATTTAGAGGTGCAGCTAGGTACCTGGGTTCCACCAGGGGTGTGTGTCTGAGCCCTGAGCTGGGGTAGCCGGGGTGCTGGGGGGCAGGCTGTAGGCAGGGGGAGATATGACTGTGATTGGCTGTAGAGAGGCTAAGGGGACTCCCTCAGGGCAGAGCAAGGCCTAGCAGGACTCAGTCAGGAAAGGACCAATTAACTTGCTCTCACCTGCAGCCTCTAACAGCGGAGGACACACAGGAGCTCAGATACTATACAGTACCGCCAATTTACTGGCCACCAGAGGTGTGTGTGTGTGTGTGTGTGTGTGGCTAGTGGGCGTACATACTAATGTATGGCGATCCATGGTTTCAGATCACAATAAACTAGCAGGTCTGAAGTCAGTTGATCTAACAGTGCTGCTCATTTCTCCTCTCTCTACCCCCCTCCTCCAGCTTTTGCTGAGCTGCAGACGGACATCAACGAGCTGACCAGTGATCTGGACAGAGCTGGTATCCCCCACCTGGACTACAGGACCTACGCCATGAGAGTCCTCTTTCCTGGCATCGAGGACCACCCTGTTCTCAGAGAACTGGAGGTACGGAGAGAGAGAGAGATGGAGAGAAAAGTAGAGAATGAAAAGTATGGGGGGGGGGAGAAGGGAGAGGGAAGGGGAAAGAGATATGAGGAAAGGAGGGAGAGACAGAGTGAGAAAAGGAGAGTGAGAGAGCCCTGCGGCATGCCCTCCATAAGCACCACAGTGCCGTGGGTAGACTGATACCAGTATGCCGTTCTGCCTCTCTGGCCTCTCTCTCTCTCACACACACAGACACACACACGTAGGTCCCATTACAAGGTCCCGGCGCACGTCTATTTCACCCACCAGCACGTCCTTCATCAGGCATAATGAAGTGGGTAATGTCCTGTTCACTGGCAGCCCTGGGACCTCCTCTACTTGGGACAGACTGACTGGAACACACTCAATACTCTCCCTTTAATACGCTGGGATTCTTTATAGGGGAGTACAGGGTGGGTGTGAGTTGCTGAATGAGTTGACTTATTAGGGTACATAGGATGGGTTCTAAGCTGAGACCTCTAACAGGACAACGTATGCAGTCTTATTAGGGTCAGCCTGTTGACTGTATGAGTGTGACATGGTGGGATAGTGATGAGATGTTCAGGGAGGAATAAAGGTCTAATAGGAACCGCACAAAGTACTGTATACTAGAGCCTCACAATGCCCTTTATGATCAACTGAGCATAAGAAAAGAAATGGAGTAGTTCTGTCAAGCATGGAACAATCTGAATCTGTATAAGCATGTTTAAAGTGGAACTCTTAACACAGAAACGATGTGTTGTCATGTGGTATGTTAACCCTTTGTGTTCTGTCCTGTATGTCCTAGGTGTCAGGTAACGGTCAGCTGAACACAGAGAAGGCTCTGAAACTCTTCGCTCAGCTCATCAACAACAAGGTGTTCCTGCTAACCTTCATCAGAACTCTGGAGCTCCAACGCTCATTCTCCATGCGTGACCGCGGCAACGTGGCGTCTCTCATCATGACGGCGCTGCAGGGCAAACTGGAGTACGCCACCGACGTGCTCAAACACCTGCTCTCTGACCTCATCGACAAGAACCTGGAGAGCAAGAACCACCCTAAATTGTTGCTGCGCAGGTAAGAGACATACACATTCATACATATTTATACATGCACACACATACATACATACATACATACATACACATTTACACATGCACACACACAGACACATTATGCATGTACGCAGATACACACACATCTATGCACACGCATACACTCACACATACTGTATACACACATCTGCTGTGGGCATAATGGAAGGGGAAGTAGAGATAGTGGAGGGTGAAAACAGTGGAAGGATGTTGATAAAAGGTAGATGAAGGAGTGTGGATCAGAGGGGTGCATTCCTCTACCACTTGTATTGATTCCATTCATCAAGATTCAGAATAAGTCATTCATTTACAATGGCAAGAGATTCATTTTTATCAAACTACTTCTTGAGTAGAAATATCCTTTGAATTATCAGCTGAGATAGAGAGTTGTAGTCTCATCTCTCTCTCTCTCTCTCTCTCTCTCTCTCTCTCTCTCTCTCTCTCTCTCTCTCTCTCTCTCTCTCTCTCTCTCTCTCTCTCTCTCTCTCTCTCTCTCTCTCTCTCTCTCTCTCTCTCCTATCAGTCTGAGAGTACACGACTGTACCACTGTCAGTCTCACTTATCCGCTGAGCTCTGGCTCCTCATCAAACATTCAGCAGCAGCTTCTACTTTACTTTTCTCTTTCTGTCTCCTTCTGTCTCCTATCTAGATTGTTTTCCACAGGACTCAGGCCGATGTGCTATATCTTTAAATATAGAGTCCTTTTACTTTTACTAGAGTAATGGCTGCCATCTTTGTATTGTTTTATAGGCGTATGGATGGGTTATCAGGTGACCAGCAAAACTGTCACAGTCCCGCCTTAACCCCATATCCAGAGAGAGGGGAGAAGAGAGAGATGACAGACAGACAGAGAGAGGAGAGGCGACATACAGAGAGGAAAGAAGAGAGGCGACATACAGAGAGGAAAGAAGAGAGGCGACAGAGAGAGAGAGAGGAGAGAAGAGAGAGGCGACAAACAGAGGAGAGAAGAGAGAGATGCCAGACAGAGAGGGGAGAGGAGAGAATAGAACAGACAGAGAGGAGAGAAGAGAACAGACAGAGAGGAGAGAAGAGAACAGACAGAGAGAGGAAAGAAGAGAGAGGTGACAGACAGAGAGGCAAATGGACCTGGATTATGCTGTAGTGTTATTTAAGATGCCAGCCGCCAGCCCGACGCACGTCTTGCGGTCCCATAGTTTGTATTATCTCCTGTCATTAGGAACACAATGGTGTAATCCACAAGACCTGCTGGTCTGGCCTTCAGGCCTGAATATTCCTTTAGTTTTTTAACATTACGTTCCATTTCTTCAAAATCATTATAAGGATTACCGATTTGACACGCTGTTTGTTTTCTCTTTACGTTTTTCTTGTGGCTCATTGTGGCACACGTAAGGTTGACTGAGACACAGAGAGGAGCGAGCAGACTCATAAGCAAAGGAAATCCTCATAGGGACTGAAATTGAGCATATGTGTAACCCACATTAATGTGTTGTTGTTGTCATTAATGTGGATGGTTGAGGAATAGGACAGCTCTGTTCTGCTCTGATTGCAGCTCATCAATTAGCAGTTGATAACAGGATGGCTGAGCCTGTTATTATGTTTAGGCCTGAACTACCTATTATTAATGAATTAGTCCATCTCTGCCTTCCATCTCTTTCTCTCCTGATGTAGTCTATGACTGTGTGCCTAATGGCACCTTTTCCTGATATACATAGGGTGCCATTTAGGACACACCTATAGAGATAAATCTACACTTCCCTAGGACTTGCCTAAGACCCATCAGGAGCCTCTACACTACTTTACATTTGAGTCATACACTTCCTTATGGCCCACCAAGAGACTACAATCATCCATCCCATTCAGCCCACACAGAGAGGCTGCACCCCAAATGGCACCCTATTTCCTACATAGTGCACTACTTTTGACCAGAGCCCTAGGGAAGTGTAGATAAAACATGTTTTATCTCTATAGTTGTGTCCTAAATGGCACCCTATTCCCTATATAGTGTGCGACTTTTTCCCAGAGCCCATAGGGGTCTGGGTGCCATTTGGGACACATCCTATATGTAGGCCCATGGCAGTGTACTGTACAGTATCTGAGGCAGCAGGAGGAGCAGTGGTTCTCTAGTAGTGTATGACCATGTAGTATGAATTATTACTGACCGCACCAGACATGGTTTACACGGTCAGAAAGCGCCACCACACACAAAGGAAGTTACCTAGGGCACCTAACCTCCGGCTTCCTGGTCCTCCGGCTTCCTGGTCCTCCGGCTTCCTGGTCCTCCAGCTTCCTGGTCTTGTCTCATTCATATTACATCTTACAGAGGTACACCATAGTGGGTTGAGAGTGCACTGGTTGACAAGGCCCGCTCTTAGTGAATGGCTCTATGTGCTGCCCACGCATGCATATACACACACGGCTTTCCTGCCCACTCCGCTGTTAGCAGAATGCATTTCTGTAGTACTCACAGTAGAATGTCCATAACATGGACCTGTAGATATACATTTACATTTACATTTTTGTCATTTAGCAGACGCTCTTATCCAGAGCGACTTACAGGAGCAATTAGGGTTAAGTGCCTTGCTCGAGGGCACATCGACAGATTTTTCACCTAGTCGGCTCGGGGATTAGAACCAGCGACCTTTCGGTTACTGGCACAACGCTCTTAACCACTAAGCTACCTGCCGCCCCATATATATGGTTGACCTCTGAAAGAGGAACCCTTACAACAGGAGCCTTACAGATGGGATATGTGAAAATAGGCCTCGCAATAGCTGTCCCGATGCTTGTAGTGGCTTTCAGTCCTGAAATACTGTATATGTGAAATATATTTAAAGATATATGTGAGCCAAATGTCTTCTTCAGTGCATGTCCATATAGTTTAGCAGGGTATACACTGTATGTATCTTTGAGGTACTTGACACTGGAAAACATAAACATACAATACACATATGCATATTAGTGCTGGGAATTGCCAGGGACCTCATGATACGATATTATCACGATACATAGGGCTGAGGGGGCTGGGGGCCGGGGGGAGCAGAGCTGAGGGGGCTGGGGGCCCGGGGACGAGGAGGGCTGAGGGGACTGGGGGCCCGGGGACGAGGAGGGCTGAGGGGGCCCGGGGACAAAGAGGGCTGAGGGGGCTGGGGGCCTGGGGACGAGGGGGGCTGAGGGGGCTGGGGGCCCGGGGACGAGGGGGGCTGAGGGGGCTGGGGGCCCGGGGATGAGGAGGGCTGAGGGGACTGGGGGCCCGGGAACGAGGAGAGCTGAGGGGACTGTGGGACTGGAACCTTCATTATTGAGGCCGTCTCAAGCAGAGAGCTCCATTGAGAAGAAGAACTGCCACGCTAGCTAGTGCCCCATCACACCACAGAGAGTGGGAGAGGGAGAGGATATGGAGAAGGGGGGAGAGAGGGAGGACAGAGAGGAGGATGGAGAAGAGAGATGAAAGCAGAGGGAGAGCCTTGACTTTATGTCTACTGTCTACTGGGATCTACTGGGATCTTGTATGAAAGGCGTTTCTGGGTTAACAAGGTGTACTAGACATGCAGCAGGCATGCTCACGCCGTAATTAACATTTAGTCTGCTCTCTGTGTCTCACACAACTGTTTCTCTTTCATCACACATCTACTTTAAGACCAGCTTCACATCAATAGGTTCATACTTTTTTTATTTAACCAGGTAAGCCAGTTGAGAACAAGTTCTCATTTACAACTGAGACCTGGCCAAGATAAAGCAAAGCAGTGCGGAAAAAACAACAACAACACAGAGTTACATATGGAATAAACAAAACGTACAGTCAATAACACAATAGAAAATCTATATACAGTGTGTGCAAATGTAGTAAGTTATGGAGGTAAGACAATAAATAATTACAATTATAATTCAGTATTAACACTGGAGTGATAGATGTGCAGAAGATTATGTGCAAATAGAGATACTGGGGTGCAAATGAGCAAAATAAATAACAATGTAAATAACAATATGGGGATGAGGTAGTTGGGTGGACTAATTACAGATGGGCTGTGTACAGGTGCAGTGATCGGTAAGCTGCTCTGACAACTGATGCTTAAAGATAGTGAGGGAGATAAGTGTCTCCAGCTTCAGAGATTTTTGCAGTTCGTTCCAGTCATTTGCAGCAGAGAACTGGAAGGAATGGCGATTATTATCTATTCTTTGTAGATATATAAATTATTATATGCACTGTTCAAACGAAGGTTTGCTAACTTTATACTTGACCTGTAACGACAATTTATAATCCTAAAATACCATGTATTGAGCTTAAGAATGGGCTACTGAAACCTTCTAGAAATGTCTCTCAGGGAAAGAGCAGGAGCAGAATCTCATTGAGTGAAACTGCATAATAACCCTGCATAATAACCCTGCATGATAACCCTGCATGATAACCCTGCATAATACCCTGCATAAAACCCTGCATAATACCCTGCATAATAACCCTGCATAATACCTTGCATATTACCCTGCATAATAACCCTGCATAATACCCTGAGGGCAGCGTGAGCTGGGTGGAAAAACAAACCATGTTGTATATTATGGGAAACCTTGGCACACACACACACACACACACACACAGCAGACATTGACTTCTGTCTTAGGTTATATTATGAGTATAACGAGGGGGTGGCTGTGAGCTCTCCTGGCTGCCAGATGCCTTGCAGTTTATATGTTATTATATTTTCACAGCAGTTCAGACTACATTCTACATTTAAGTCAATAACCTCTACAACATCCTATTAGAACATATAGCCTGTATAGAACATGTATTTGATGTGACTAATCCAAATTAGAGAGAGAAGAGGTTCCATGTACGGCCCAGAGATACAGGCAATGGTACATCAACAAGCCATAGTCATGGCTTTATATATATGAAGTATATTCATACTCCCCATGTTGTTTTGAGGATCCTTTTGGATTCTGAGAGTATGCTCTCCACATTAATAATGTAGGTCTTAATACTGTAGGTCTAAAAGTGTTGTTCCCCTCCCTGACTTGTAGTGGAGTCTGTCTACCCGTGAGAGTCTACAGCACAAACATTAGATGGTTTTTCCCCTAAAAGCATTCTGAACATGGTATCTACGTTTTGACAATCTGTTGACTTTAAACTACTTACCTTTCCATTTTAATTTGTTAATCTGCTTTTAAAACTTTTAGTCAGACAATTTTTTGGTTGTAAGTTTGTTTCGCTCTTTCGTGTTCTCTTTCTGTGTTTCTCTCTCTTTTTCTCTGTTTCTTTCTCTCTCTTTTTCTCTTTCTTTCTCTCTCATTCTCTCCATCTCTTTACCTAGCTTTATCCCTTTTTTTTTCTCTAGAGACATCCTTCATAAGCCTTCTGTACTCTATAATGATAATTACCTGGATATGTTGCATTGATCTCTCACTCCATCCTCTGTCCCTCTCTCTTAAAGCTTTCTGTTTTCTCTCAGTCTTCCTCCATTTTTAAATGGAAAGACAGAACAGTAGCAAGTTTTCTATCGCCTTGAGTCTTTTCACTCTTTTTTTCTCTTCAGCGTTTTTCTAATGAGATTCCCGTCCATGCGGAGCGCTGCTAGAATAGAATGGCTTATTAGGGAACTAGAATGTTGTGTTTAGCACTATTCCATTCTAAAGACATTCCACAGCCTACTAATCGGTCCCCCTCAACCTATTTACCAGCATCAAGCCCCAGTCTTAATGCACAGTTGGAAAATGATAATCCTGATCTTCATTAATGGAACTCAACTAAAAGAGCGAGGGAAGTGGATGGAGAGATGGGGGAGGAGGAGGGAAACATAGTGAGGAGTCTCAGTGAACCATTGAAAGGCAGAGGACAGATATTAAGGAGCCCCAACATGGCACCGCACAAAAGCCTTTATTTGACTTTCCTTCTATGGGGACTTGCTGGGCTTATTAAAACTCTTAATAGCTTCCATTAACTTATTGTTATACACTCCACTCTGAATCAGAGGAGGGGCAATGAGGGGGAGGGGAGGGGGGATACTTCTCTGTGGAGGAGAGAGGGGAGCAATTATGCAGGGTATGTGCACTTTGTCCAAAAACACAATATTTGTAGGTTTATTCAGCTTCAAAACAGAGTATGGAGGGTCCGTATTGATTTTGAGGATGAAGACTTAGTAAAGAGTAGTAGTAGTGATGAGAGAGGCAGTAGGTGGATGCACGTGTGTGTGTGAGTTGGTGTGTGTATCAGGGGTTGGAATCTAAGTTATTTTCCAATCGTTCTGTTCCCCTATTGTTTTTGTTCTGACCAGCATAATGAAGTTCTGAACCGGTTCCAACCCAAAAAAAGGAACGGTTCAAATAGTTCCTTTTCGTACCTTTTTTTACTCTTGAAATCAACATACCTTTTACATTGAGCTTATTCATTTACTCCACCAATTAGGATAGAACAGCTTGCTATGAAACGGTAAGCTACTTGTTTACGTTTGATTGGTTAATAAGTGCAGGCGGGAGATGCGACTGAAATTTCATGGGTGGGAAGAGAGCGAGAGAGACGCGTGGATATGGAGGGGGCTTGGCTTGAGGTGCTGAACATCATGACATGACGTGAGTTGGAATGTATTTAGGCTATTACTAGCATCATAACTTCACTGAATTATAAACTAGACATTATTAACCGGTTCTCAAGATTTGAAAATAACGGTTCTGTTTTGGAACACTAGAGATCACTTTCGTTCCCTGTTCTGGTTCTGTTTCTCCCCAAAAAATATTTTAGGTTCTGTTCCCTCAACCGGTTCCAACCCCTGGTGTGTATAGAAGAGGGCACAATCATACAATCATACACACTTCGGCTGTCAGTAGTGCCTCTTCCTCTCATCCTGCAGCTGAAATGGGGTGAACAAAACTCCATCCACCTTCCATCAACCTCGTGCATCCCACTTCAAATAACCTGTCACAGAGCGAGAGCTCCAGCCCATCCTAGCAAATCCCTCTCCTCTCCTCAGCCCTGTACACCACTGTTACACGTTACAGCCCAGCCACCATTTCCCCGCTTGCAGCCCAACGTAATCATAGTCATTTCCCGCCGCATTAAGAGGGTCATTTTCGCAATGCCGCACAAAGTAAATTGGCAACAGGCTCCTGTATGGCCCTGTAGCTGATGGTGGTGGAGAGAGGGGTCTGATGTGTGTGTGTGGGGGGGGGGGGGGCGAGCCGCTGACAGTCGTGATATTGTAAAGCACAGTGGTTCTCAGAGTACTCAGAAACACACACATACACACACTCAAGGGTACTCTGATTGGGGACAATAATGCTAGTAGCATGTCCAGGTGGGAGCTGAGGTAATTACATAGTCACGCTATCACACAGTTGGACAATAGTCAATGAAGTGTTTGTGGGGAGAGGAGAAGCTTAGGCTGGTGATGTGGAGAAAGAACGGAGTCCGAGGAGGAAGAGAGTGTGTACTTGTGCTTTCCCAGCACGGTTAGCCCAGCTCTCAGAAGATGAAGCATTGCAGTGTTGGTATTCAGGAGTAGTACTGTTGGTCCTCTGGAGGAGGGAGGGGGAGAGAGCGAGAGAAAGAGAGAGAAAGAGAGTAACCCTTTCATCTATTGTTTATGCTACTGTCTGGCTGCTTTTTGTTCTCTTTCTCATTCCCCCTCTTTCTACAGTTTTTTTTGTCTTCTAATAAGTCCATCGTTTTCTGAGTCTGCCCTGAAATGATTTTGGAGCTATTTGGGAAAGCAACATCAGCATAAATAAAATATGTTGAATGGCGATCCAAACTAAATAAATCTTATTTTCACTCCTTCTTCAGAACGGAGTCCGTTGCAGAGAAGATGCTCACCAACTGGTTCGCCTTCCTTCTTCACAGGTTCCTCAAAGTGAGTCTAATGCAATCTCCAGTTTACCAGTTTTAGTAAACCAGGGTTTTTATAAGAAGTGTCAGTTAGAATATATTTGATATCCTTAATCGATATGTGTTTTCTCTCTATCGCTCTCTCTCCCCGACCTCTCTCTCTCGCTCCAGGAGTGTTCTGGTGAGCCTCTGTTCATGCTGTACTGTGCCATCAAGCAGCAGATGGAGAAGGGGCCAATAGATGCCATCACTGGAGAGGCCCGCTACTCCCTTAGTGAAGACAAGCTCATCAGACAGCAGATAGAGTACAAAACCCTGGTCAGTACCACTCAGGCAATCACACACAAAGACTGATACACACTGATACACAGATTCTACTGACTCTACATACCCTATATTTCAGACACACACACACACACACACACACACACACACACACACACACCATCATGTTTTGCTTCCCTCAGTGTCCTGAATAGCTAATGACCCTAGCTAGTGCCAGTCCTGCTCCAGCAGGAGAGCAGGGGTTTGTGGAGACAGTCAGTCACAGTCAGGACATGACAACGCTAGCTCTGATTGCTTTGACAGGGAACTGGGCTCATTATTCTGCTAATACCCCACCAAAGCTGTAGATTGGTGTCCTGCGGAAGGTGTGAAATTAGATTTTGGGATGGTGGCGGGCATGGAAATCTCCTAAAGCCCCCTCCACGCTCCTGGCTGATGCTAATGAGAGAGGTCTCCAGAGGGAGGGACGTCTGGAACGTGACAGGACCCCACACACACACACACATACACACATACACACACACACACACACACACACACAGAGCATGCACACACACAAGCGTTTAAACACACACACAGGCGTTTAAACACACACACACAGGCGTTTAAACACACACACAGGCGTTTAAACACACACACACAGGTGCTGACACATACAAAGACACACACACACCCCCTGACCACCTCTCCTCTCCTGTAGATCCTGAACTGTGTGAACCCGGACAATGAGAACAGCCCTGAGATCCCAGTGAAGGTGCTGAACTGTGACACCATCACCCAGGTCAAGGAAAAGATACTGGACACCTGCTATAAGAACATGCCCTACTCACAGAGGCCCCGCGCTGTCGACATGGACCTGGGTAAGATAGAGAGACACACACGATACACACACAAAGGTGATGAGACACACCTACACCCTCCCTAGTCTGTGGCCTGCCTGACCCAGGTAAGAGCTGACAGAGCCCCCCACTCCACCCCAGCCCTAGACCCAACACCGCCTCTTTCACCTCTCCTCTACTTCCTTCTCCTCCTCCTCCCCATCTTCTCATGTGCTCTCCCTTCACACCAATGTGAGAGAAACAATAACCTCCCGTCAGAGGTGCTAATCACCCTTCAACTACACTGGCAACAACAACAGGAGACTATCTCTCACTCTCCATATCACTATCACCTAGGTAACACTAGGGGGGGGGGGGGGTGGCGGTGGTCTCCGGGCAGAACTAACTGGGGGGGGGGGGGGGCACTGCTGGCAGTGGCACAAAGTAATACATTCCAGTCAACAGAGTAGAAAAATCTAATGATCGCTACACGGTGCCCGACACTGCCCATCCATTTCCATATCAACACCCTTATTATAATTTTATTATCAGACGAAAAGCCGTCAATGTGCCCCATCTACTCCCCCCTCCTCTTCCCCCTCTCCCCTTTCGCTTGAGTCACTTTTCTGGAAAGGATACGATTTTCTCTCTTAGTCCTTCTCCTGCATGCATTTTTTCCCACCATGCCGACATAAGTAGCACTGACACAAATTACGCCGGTGAGGCTGACTGTGTATACATATTGAAATTGTTTGTGTGTGATGTTTAATTAAAATGCACGTCAATCCGGGCGGGCGTCATCTCTCTCGTTACCTAGTGGAGTACAGAGTGCTCTCTCTGTGAGTCTGTAGAACAGAACTGCACAACGAATGGCTGTTGATATGGCTTCATTTGGATAATGTGTTTTCTCAAGAGTCCTTTGGAAGCTTGTGATGTATGTGTGCCTCTCCTCTCCTCAGTGACACCAGGGCAAATGAAGACGCAGTCAGAGAATAGCTTAATGTTTTTGTCTCATCTTGCTTGAGGAAGTAATGGCTATTATAAACTGGGTGGTTCGAGCTCTGAATGCTGATTGGCTGAAAGCAGTGGTATATCAGACCGTATACGACGGGTATAACACAAAATAACGTTTTACTGCTCTAATTACATTGGTAACCAGTTTATAATAGCAATAAGGCACCTCAGGAGTTTGTGGTATATGGCCAATATACCACGGCTAAGGGCTGTATCCAGGCACTTCATGTTGCATCATGCCTAAGAACAGCCCTTAGCCATGGTATATTGGCCATATACCACACCTCATCAGGCCTTATTGCTTCACCCTTAGAGACAAACAGATATGATTGTCAATCTCTTTAAACAGTAGACCAGTGTTGTTCAGTCGTTTGAATTGGCTCACACCACATAAAAAAGGCATTACTGTAAGATGGAAAGGCTTCAATAGTGGATGGATAACACAGACTAGAGAGTATCAAATCAAATCAAATCAAATTTTATTGGCCACATGTGCCGAATACAACAGGTGCAGACATTACAGTGAAATGAGTATGTATGTATGTTCTTGTGTGTGTTGGTGTGTATGTCTGCATGTGATTGTGTTACTGGTAGTGTGACTGATGCATCATCTCTTCTCTCTGGTCCCGTCAGAATGGCGTCAGGGGCGGATGGCTCGCGTGGTGCTGCAGGACGAGGACATCACCACCAAGATAGAGAACGACTGGAAGAGACTCAACACACTCATGCACTACCAGGTACAGTGAACTGATCTATGTTACGTATATCTAGACTCAACACACTCATTGATTGCCAGGTAGGGTTATCCCATCTACATCAAATATATATATTGCAGTTTGTTATGGTACAGTATCACTGTATGTCTCTCTCTGGAGTTCAAGGGATTCGGCTACATTATGAACACCCATTCTATACAGTAGATAGTTTATAGAAATTAAATTACAAAAGGCCACTCAAGTGTACTGTAGGTGAAATGTAATGTTCAGACTGCTGACTTTGAGACATTGAATCCTCCTCCTCCAGACTCTCATTAGAATTCACTAGTCTGGTTTGATCTGATCTGCATGACTCACACATAATAGAGGGCAATTATTCCGCAGGTGGGAGGGAGGGAGGGAGGGAGGGAGAGAGAGAGAGAGAGAGAGAGAGAGAGAGAGAGAGAGAGAGAGAGAGAGAGAGAGAGAGAGCACCTCTAAAGTGTCCTCCTTGGAGAAATACACGCAGTAGTCTCTCTCTCCCTCCCTCCAGCTCTCCCCCTCTCTCTCTCCCTCCAGCTCTCTCTCTCTCCCTCCCTCCACCTCTCTCTCTTTCTCTCTCCCTCCAACTCTCTCTCTTTCCATCACTCTTGATGTTGATCTCTTGAACTCCCTCCCTCTCTCTCACTCCTCTGAGGCCCTCTACTCCTGCTATCTATATTTAATCTGCCTCTGCTCAGGGACTAGGCTGTCCTTTACCTGTTACCATGGCAATTAGCCCTGCCTCAACCTCGCTGAACTTCTCTCCACATCTCAGAGGGTCTGACTTTACTTGCAGTTCGAGTTCGAGAGAGAGAGAGAGAGAGAGAGAGAGAGAGAGAGAGAGAGAGAGAGAGAGAGAGAGAGAGAGAGAGAGAGAGAGAGAGAGAGAGAGAGAGAGAGAGAGAGAGAGAGAGAGAGAGAGAGAGAGAGAGAGAGAGAGAGAGAGAGAGAGAGATGAGGAGAGAGAGAGAGAGAGAGAGAGAGAGAGAGAGAGAGAGAGAGAGAGAGAGAGAGAGAGAGAGAGAGAGATTCTCCAGAGCACTTGAGTCTTTCCGCAGTACAGAGGGTCAGCAGGCTCCCATTACTCAGACAGGGAGACCATCTGCCCAGAGCTCCCGACTACAGCCTGTAGAACCTGGAGCCAGACTGAGGCTGTGTGGAAGGGAAGGGGGGGCTGGGGCCAGAGGCCCTCTCTCTCTCTCAGACCTGCTGCCCCAGAGGAGGAGAAGATAGGTAGATTCATTCACAAGGTGTCAGGGTTATTAGATGTGACATCATGGTGTCCTTCATAGAGGACTTGGTTCCCTGCTGATTTACTGTCTGTCTCTTTCCCTACTCCTCTCTTTCCTTTTTTCTTTCTCTCTATTTCACTCCACTTTCTTTTCCTCTAACCTTCTATCTACTTCCTTTGCTACCCTCCCTCCACATCCCTGTCACCCACAGATAGTGAGCACTGAGCAGTCTCTTTCTTTCTCTCTCTCTCTCTCTCAATTCAATTCAATTTCAATTCAATTTAAGGGCTTTATTGGCATGGGAAACGTGTGTTAACATTGCCAAAGCAAGTGAAGTAGATAGTAAACAAAAGTGAAATAAACAATAAATATTAACAGTAAACATTACACTCAGAAGTTTCAAAAGAATAAAGACATTTCAAATGTCATATTATGTATATATACAGTGTTGTAACAATGTGCAAATAGTTAAAGTACAAATGGGAAAATAAATAAACATAAATATGGGTTGTATTTACAATGGTGTTTGTTCTTCACTGGTTGCCCTTTTCTTGTGGCAACAGGTCACAAATCTTGCAGCTGTGATGGCACACTGTGGTTTTTCACCCAGTAGATAAGGGAGTTTATCAAAATTGGGTTTGTTTTCGAATTCTTTGTGGATCGCTGTAATCTGAGGGAAATATGTGTCTCTAATATGGTCATACATTTGGCAGGAGGTTAGGAAGTGCAGCTCAGTTTCCACCTCATTTTGTGTGCAGTGTGCACATAGCCTGTCTTCTCTTGAGAGCCAGGTCTGCCTACGGCGGCCTTTCTCAATAGCAAGGCTATGCTCACTGAGTCTGTACATAGTCAAAGCTTTCCTTAAGTTTGGGTCAGTCACAGTGGTCAGGTATTCTGCCACTGTGTACTCTCTGTTTAGGGCCAAATAGCATTCTAGTTTGCTCTGTTTATTTGTTTGTTCTTTCCAATGTGTCAAGTAATTCTCTTTTTGTTTTCTCATGATTTGGTTGGGTCTAATTGTGTTGTTGTTGTTGTTGTTGTCCTGGGGCTGTGTGGGGTCTGTTTGTGTTTGTGAACAGAGCCCCAGGACAAGCTTACTTAGGGGACTCTTCTCCAAGTTCATCTCTCTGTAGGTGATGGCTTTGTTATGGAAGGTTTGGGAATCGCTTCCTTTTAAGTGGTTATAGAATTTAACGGCTCTTTTCTGGATTTTGATAATTAGCGGGTATTGGCCTAATTCTGCTCTGCATGCATTATTTGGTGTTTTACGTTGTACACAGAGGATGTTTTTGCAGAATTCTGCATGCAGAGTCTCAATTTGGTGTTTGTCCCATTTTGTGAATTCTTGGTTGGTGAGCGGACCCCAGACCTCAGAACCATAAAGGGCAATGGGTTCTATAACTGATTCAAGTATTTTTAGCCAGATCCTAATTTGTATGTCAAATTTTATGTTCCTTTTGATGGCATCTCTCTCTACCCGCTACCTCACCTTCTCAGCAGTCACAACCTCTCTCTCTCCCCCTGAGCTCCGGTGCTCTCCGAGTCGCTCCGAGACTGTCTGAGTCTATAATCCTTGATGGAAGAAGTGCAATATGATAACTTCCATCCTCCGAGGTCTCTGTTGTTGTTCTGTTGCTTTGTGTCACTCTCTGTCTCCTTCATTAGCCATGGTAGACTCTGCAGGGCACAACGACACACACACACACACACACGCGTTACTGCATTAGAGGGAGCGCTCCTCAGCACTCAATAGCACATCTGAAGCCTGGCTATTGATCACAGATCTGAGGTTCTTATAAGGATGCCCT
This sequence comes from Coregonus lavaretus, assembly GCF_964263955.1. Classification (NCBI taxonomy): domain Eukaryota; kingdom Metazoa; phylum Chordata; class Actinopteri; order Salmoniformes; family Salmonidae; genus Coregonus; species Coregonus lavaretus. The sequence goes on from NC_140007.1 coordinate 33,522,854, forward strand.
AACACAACACAACACCACTTCAGATGAGACACACACACACACAGGCCGCAAGATGGGGGGGGGGGGGGTAGAGACAAGAAAGTACGGGGGGAAGAGAGTAGATGAGGAGAAGGGGATTGATGGAGCCTCTTTTGTTGTGTACTGTCATTACAGCTTTGATGAGCTAGTGTGTGTGTGTGTGTGCGCCACTGGCAGCTACAATGCCACATCTGTGAAGCGTGCGCCGCCTGGCACAAAGAGAGAGCCCAACTCATTAATCCCCAGAGTGAGAGAATAGAGAGAGATGGAGAAGTGTGCCTATGCTGTGTAATATTTAGATATTCAGATTTACGCTGCACCTCACCCATGTGACTCTGCTAATTCTCACACGTAGAAGAGGGACCAGACTGAGATGCATTAGAATTCATGGAACTCCTATCAACCAGGGATGCTCTGCTATTTACTTGCCCTATCACATGGGAGATGATCGTTTACATACCCTGGATATGGAAATACAGACCACCTCCTCACCCTCAGCTCCTGCAACTGAAATTAAAAACATAAAATGCATTTAAAATGAGACTGTACAGTAGCATCTCTATTCAGTAGCTACCTTTGCTAGTTTGAGCTCAGGGGAACTGAATGAATCTCTAGACTCTCTCACACACACACTTTCTCAGACACATACACACACACACACAGATTGTCGGCCAGAGCAGAGCAGAGGAGAGGAGATAAAAGATTGATGAGATAGGAGAGTGCCTGGCTGATTGCTGATTTTGATCTCTCTGTTGATTAGTCTTCCTCCTTGTCAAATGGAGCTTTTCATCAGCCAAGCTCTAACTCTCTCTTTGCGCTCTCTCTATCTCACCTCTTCCTCTATCTCACCTCTTCCTCTATCTCACCTCTTCCTCTATCTCTCTCTCACCTCTTCCTCTATCCCTCTCTATCTCACCTCTTCCTCTATCTCTCTATCCCTCTCTATCTCACCTCTTCCTCTATCTCACCTCTTCCCCTATCTCTCTATCTCACCTCTTCCTCTATCTCTCTATCTCACCTCTTCCTCTATCTCTCTATCCCTCTCTATCTCACCTCTTCCTCTATCTCTCTATCCCTCTCTATCTCACCTCTTCCTCTATCTCTCTATCTCACCTCTTCCTCTCTCTCTATCCCTCTCTATCTCACCTCTTCCTCTATCTCTCTATCTCACCTCTTCCTCTATCTCTCTATCCCTCTCTATCTCACCTCTTCTTCTATCTCTCTATCCCTCTCTATCTCACATCTTCTTCTATCTCTCTATCCCTCTCTATCTCACCTCTTCCTCTATCTCTCTATCCCTCTTTATCTCCCTCTCCTTCTCTCTTTTCATCAGCCCAGCTCTTACTTACTTTTTGCACTCTATCTCCCTCCATTTCTCTCTCCTCTGCCTCTCTTCGCGCCTCTACCTCTCCCAATGTTCCTCTTACGCTCCTGTCTCTCCCCTCCCTTTCCTTCTTGTTGCTACCTCTCCCTCTATCCCTCTTACCCCCTCTCCCTCTCTCTGTCATCCTCCGAGGTGAGGCTGTTAACCTTCCATCTTGTGAATAGCATTACTTGTCCAGTAGTTCCCAGGGGAGCAGGGCCTAGGCCAGGCTAGACCAGAGGTGGCAGACACACCCATTTACCATAGCATGGGCTTCAGTGGCGTGAGGCATAGGGCAAGATTAGCAATTCAAATTAAAACTGTAGGAAATTATCATAAACTGTGTGGGAAGGCTGGTGTTTAGAGCTGTGGATGTTTTCCAATGTGAGGTGTTAGTGAAATTTTAAACTGCAAATAGATCGCTTAAAAGTCATTGCAGTTAGGTGTTTGCAATTCAATGGATTACATCTTTGGCAAAAGTGCAGTGATTTTTGTCAGATTTACTTTCTACTTACCTTGGTTTTATCTCTCGTCTGCTGTGCCTACATGGGTGGCTTTTGCCAGGGGTACAGCTAGAAATGTGACTGAGGGAAATGGCTCCATGAAATGCCTTGGCCCCATCCTCCTGCAGTGTAGTCGGCTGAACTGGGCCAAAACATTATTAGAGCCCTGTCACTGTGCCTCCATTCTGGCTCTGACCTTGTGTTGTCCTACTGGTGTTGTGTTGTGGAGGAACCGACATGACTTCACCAGGGGCTTCAGTTTCACACTTCCCCGACAGAGAACCTGCACTGGGATGTTTTGGGTCTATTTTAGACAAACCCAGACAGACACAACAGATAGTTGGATATATTATCATTTCCTACAGTTTTTATATATCTTTCCATCAATCTGATTCTCTGTGGCGGCTCATCCCTTGTTGTCATCTGAACAAACAACACCCAACAGGCAGACTTCGAGTTTTTAAAATATGTTCCAACAGAAAAGGAAATCTAGATCAACATTTTGGCAGGCATAGTGAAGAGAGTGTTCCTCTCCTCTCCACAGGTTCCTTTATGAGCCAAGACAGTTGGTATGGGATCAAATGACTGGCGTCTGGTATTGCAGCAGGTTGAGTGATATTTCCAATAGAAATTAACACAGTGGGACTTGACTCTCAACACACAATGTGTCATTTTCGTAGAATGCTCTGAGCCACTATTTCGTTTGATAAAAACACAGTTTAGATCATTTGAGTTTCATGTAATATACCAATAACCCTTTAATCTTAATAACCTTACGTTCTATATTAAAGACCTGTCAGGTAGTTAGTTTTGTGTGACTAAGCTACAGCCCAGTCCAATCTGTGATAGATAGTCATCCTAAGCTGGGCTGGGGCCAGGGGATCAGGTGGCCAGGGGATCAGGTGGCCCTGAAGGACGGAGGGCGGAGAGAGGGAGGAAGAGAGTCAATGTCCAATCCCTGACAGAAAGAGAGAGTGTGGGAAGAAACGGTAATGGGGCCTTCCAAGGTGTCACTACTGTCAGAGCTTGTAGGAGTGAGAGAGAGAGCAGAGGCTTCAGAAAAAATGGAGAAGGTTAGGATGGAGAGGGGGAGAGGATAGGTTAGGGTCGAGAGGAAGAAGAGTGAGGTCTTCACAATCCAGAGCCGGCGGAAAGAGGTTTCGAAAGAGCATTTTTAATTTCCCCCTAAGAGGGCGGGCGGTGTGGCATCAATTTCTGAGAAGAATCCTCCTTAAGCCTCTGTCCTTTCAAGTGTCTCTCCGATGTGGCTATTAGAGTGGGCCCTGTCTGCTGGAGCTGTAGCTAGCTGTGGCCTCTACCCCAACCCTGGCTGGGACCACAGCTAATGGCCTGGTAGAGATTAGTCAGGGAGGGGGGTGGAGAAGAGAGATGAAGAGAGAGGGGGAGAAGAGATGGAAGGAGAGGAGAGGGGAGAGACACCCCTATTGGTGCATTGTGGGGCCACGTCATTAGCAGTTGAGTAATGGGAGGAGAGAGTAGAGAGGAGAGAGGCGACCCAGCCGAAGCATTATAGAGGGTAAAAGTCAGGAGGGGTCGGGGGAAAGGAGCTCTCCTCCTATATGACATGAAAATAAATAGAATCTGAGGTTTTCTTTGAGCCTGTGGCTGCTTGGTGATTTCACACCACTGGATGTTTGTCCTTCTTGTTCTCTCACTTCTCTCAAACTCAAATCCCTCCACTGGGCTGGCTGCAAATGTCAGAGAGGGCTTCAGATAGGAACAATGGTGTATTTTTGTGAAATATTTTGTCCATCCAGTTTGAAAGAGTGCACACAAAAACACCCTCACAACTGTGATTAGCAGTGCAATGTACAGTAAATGTACAGCAAATGAAAGTGCCATGGTTTAGAACACTAACTTTTATGGCTGTGGCTTGGTGAGACTGTGGACACAGAAACGGCAGTGCCTCTTCCAAGACAAAGACAGAGAGGTAGTCAGAGAGCCCAGGTTGAAATGATTCTCTTCTGGAGTAGAGTAGAGCCATCCTCCTATATCATCCTACCATATCTCACATTATCATCCCATACCTCACATTATCCTCCCATACCTCACATTATCCTCCCATACCTCCTATCATCCTCTCATACATCACATTATCCTCCCATACCTCACATCATCCTCCCACACCTCACATTATTCTCCTATAGCTCACATTATCCTCCTATACAGTGCCTTGCAAAAATATTAATCCCCCTTGGAGTTTTTCCTATTTTGTTACATTGCAACCTGTAATTTAACGGAAAAGTGGTGCGTGCATACAGTGGGGGAAAAAAAGTATTTAGTCAGCCACCAATTGTGCAAGTTCTCCCACTTAAAAAGATGAGAGAGGCCTGTAATTTTCATCATAGGTACACGTCAACTATGACAGACAAAATGAGATTTTTTTTCTCCAGAAAATCACATTGTAGGATTTTTTATGAATTTATTTGCAAATTATGGTGGAAAATAAGTATTTGGTCAATAACAAAAGTTTCTCAATACTTTGTTATATACCCTTTGTTGGCAATGACACAGGTCAAACATTTTCTGTAAGTCTTCACAAGGTTCTCACACACTGTTGCTGGTATTTTGGCCCAATCCTCCATGCAGATCTCCTCTAGAGCAGTGATGTTTTGGGGCTGTCGCTGGGCAACACAGACTTTCAACTCCCTCCAAAGACTTTCTATGGGGTTGAGATCTGGAGACTGGCTAGGCCACTCCAGGACCTTGAAATGCTTCTTACGAAGCCACTCCTTCGTTGCCCGGGCGGTGTGTTTGGGATCATTGTCATGCTGAAAGACCCAGCCACGTTTCATCTTCAATGCCCTTGCTGATGGAAGGAGGTTTTCACTCAAAATCTCACGATACATGGCCCCATTCATTCTTTCCTTTACATGGATCAGTCGTCCTGGTCCCTTTGCAGAAAAACAGCCCCAAAGCATGATGTTTCCACCCCCATGCTTCACAGTAGGTATGGTGTTCTTTGGATGCAACTCAGCATTCTTTGACCTCCAAACACGACGAGTTGAGTTTTTACCAAAAAGTTCTATTTTGGTTTCATCTGACCATATGACATTCTCCCAATCCTCTTCTGGATCATCCAAATGCACTCTAGCAAACTTCAGATGGGCCTGGACATGTACTGGCTTAAGCAGGGGGACACGTCTGGCACTGCAGGATTTGAGTCCCTGGCGGCGTAGTGTGTTACTGATGGTAGGCTTTGTTACTTTGGTCCCAGCTCTCTGCAGGTCATTCACTAGGTCCCCCCGTGTGGTTCTGGGATTTTTGCTCACCCAACGGGGTGAGATCTTGCGTGGAGCCCCAGATCGAGGGAGATTATCAGTATGTCTTCCATTTCCTAATAATTGCTCCCACAGTTGATTTCTTCAAACCAAGCTGCTTACCTATTGCAGATTCAGTCTTCCCAGCCTGGTGCAGGTCTACAATTTTGTTTCTGGTGTCCTTTGACAGCTCTTTGGTCTTGGCCATAGTGGAGTTTGGAGTGTGACTGTTTGAGGTTGTGGACAGGTGTCTTTTATACTGATAACAAGTTCAAACAGGTGCCATTAATACAGGTAACGAGTGGAGGACAGAGGAGCCTCTTAAAGAAGAAGTTACAGGTCTGTGAGAGCCAGAAATCTTGCTTGTTTGTAGGTGACCAAATACTTATTTTCCACCATAATTTGCAAATAAATTCATTAAAAATCCTACAATGTGATTTTCTGAGAAAAAAAAATCTCAATTTGTCTGTCATAGTTGACGTGTACCTATGATGAACATTACAGGCCTCTCTCATCTTTTTAAGTGGGCGAACTTGCACAATTGGTGGCTGACTAAATACTTTTTTTCCCCACTGTACCCCAAGAGACTTGCAGCTGTAATTGCTGCAAAAGGTGGCTCTACAAAGTATTGACTTTGGGGGGGTGAATAGTTATGCACGCTCAAGTTTTCTGTTTTTTTTTCTCTTATTTCTTGTTTGTTTCACAAAAAAAAAGTATTTTGCATCTTCAAAGTGGTAGGCATGTTGTGTAAATCAAATGATTAAAAATCAATTTTAATTCCAGGTTGTAAGGCAACAAAATAGGAAAAATGCCAAGGGGGGTGAATACTTTCGCAAGCCACTGTAGCTCAGTGTAGTTGAGATCAATGGGAGAGATCAGACACACCAAATAACCTTTTGGAAGAATACTGTAGACAATAGAGATTGATTGGAGGGCTGACTTCCACTGAGCCCTTCTTCTCTGTCACTCTCACTGTCTCCTCCTATCTCACGGGTCCTTTGTAGCTCAGTTGGTCAAGCATTGGCGCTTGTGATGCCAGGGTAGTGGGTTTGATTCCCGGGACCACCCATACGTAAAATGTATGCGCGCATACATGACTGTAAGTCGCTTAGGATAAAATGGTCTGCTAAATGGCAGATATATATATATATATATATATATATATATATATATATATATATATATATATATATATATACACAGTGGGGAAAAAAAGTATTTAGTCAGCCACCAATTGTGCAAGTTCTCCCACTTTAAAAGATGAGAGAGGCCTGTAATTTTCATCATAGGTACACGTCAACTATGACAGACAAAATGAGAATTTTTTTCCAGAAAATCACATTGTAGGATTTTTATGAATTTATTTGCAAATTATGGTAGAAAATAAGTATTTGGTCAATAACAAAAGTTTCTCAATACTTTGTTATATACCTTTTGTTGGCAATGACACAGGTCAAACGATTTCTGTAAGTCTTCACAAGGTTTTCACACACTGTTGCTGGTATTCTGGCCCATTCCTCCATGCAGATCTCCTCTAGAGCAGTGATGTTTTGGGGCTGTCGCTGGGCAACACAGACTTTCAACTCCCTCCAAAGATTTTCTATGGGGTTGAGATCTGGAGACTGGCTAGGCCACTCCAGGACCTTGAAATGCTTCTTACGAAGCCACTCCTTCGTTGCCCGGGCGGTGTGTTTGGGATCATTGTCATGCTGAAAGACCCAGCCACGTTTCATCTTCAATGCCCTTGCTGATGGAAGAAGGTTTTCACTCAAAATCTCACGATACATGGCCCCATTCATTCTTTCCTTTACACGGATCAGTCGTCCTGGTCCCTTTGCAGAAAAACAGCCCCAAAGCATGATGTTTCCACCCCCATGCTTCACAGTAGGTATGGTGTTCTTTGGATGCAACTCAGCATTCTTTGTCCTCCAAACACGACGAGTTGAGTTTTTACCAAAAAGTTATATTTTGGTTTTATCTGACCATATGACATTCTCCCAATCCTCTTCTGGATCATCCGAATGCACTCTAGCAAACTTCAGACGGGCCTGGACATGTACTGGCTTAAGCAGGGGGACACGTCTGGCACTGCAGGATCTGAATCCCTGGCGGCGTAGTGTGTTACTGATGGTAGGCTTTGTTACTTTGGTCCCAGCTCTCTGCAGGTCATTCACTAGGTCCCCCCGTGTGGTTCTGGGATTTTTGCTCACCGTTCTTGTGATCATTTTGACCCCACGGGGTGAGATCTTGCGTGGAGCCCCAGATCGAGGGAGATTATCAGTGGTCTTGTATGTCTTCCATTTCCTAATAATTGCTCCCACAGTTGATTTCTTCAAACCAAGCTGCTTACCTATTGCAGATTCAGTCTTCCCAGCCTGGTGCAGGTCTACAATTTTGTTTCTGGTGTCCTTTGACAGCTCTTTGGTCTTGGCCATAGTGGAGTTTGGAGTGTGACTGTTTGAGGTTGTGGACAGGTGTCTTTTATACTGATAACAAGTTTAAACAGGTGCCATTAATACAGGATAACGAGTGGAGGACAGAGGAGCCTCTTAAAGAAGAAGTTACAGGTCTGTGAGAGCCAGAAATCTTGCTTGTTTGAAGGTGACCAAATACTTATTTTCCACCATAATTTGCAAATAAATTCATAAAAAATCCTACAATGTGATTTTCTGGATTATTTTTTCTCAATTTGTCTGTCATAGTTGACGTGTACCTATGATGAAAATTACAGGCCTCTCTCATATTTTTAAGTGGGAGAACTTGCACAATTGGTGGCTGACTAAATACTTTTTTTCCCCACTGTACATATATATATATACTGTATATTATGGCTCTCTTTTTCTTACCGTCCATTTTCTGTCTCACTTTCTCTCTTTTCTTTTTTTACAATACTTTGTCTCTCTCTCTCTCTCTCTCTCTCTCTCTCTCTCTCTCTCTCTCTCTCTCTCTCTCTCTCTCTCTCTGAGCTGAAGCGACACCATCACTGCTGTGATGACAATGAGGCGGAGGCGGTTGTTCGCTAGACATGCCAGTGGGAAGCCCTCACTCCACCGTGCTTTAGCTCTGTCTTTCTACCCGCTCCTCCTTCCCTAATGGCTGGGGAGGGATGGGAATAACAGTCATCACGGAGGCATTTGAGTCGTTTCTTACAGAGACGGTCTTCAGAGAAATCCCACAGGGCTTTAGAGAGAGCAGAGAAAGAAGCTGAATGGAGAGAACGTGACAGAGTACAGGGACGGAGGGATAGAGTTAGAGAGGGAGGAAATGATGTCATGTGAGGATGTGTTCGTATATCTTAGAAAGAGACAGAGGGTGACAAACCAGGGTTGCAGATCAATGTGTACTGCGTACATTCAACATGTTATCTGTGAGCAGTACACCTGTAGATTGCCGATTAAACATGTTATCTTATCAAAACGTTCTCTGTTGTGTTGTTGCAGGTGTCTGACCGCTGTGTGGTGGCTCTGGTGCCCAAACAGACCTCTTCCTACAACATCCCCCCATTAGCCAGCATCTCCAGGACCTCCATCAGCAGATATGGTGAGTACCATAGAGCGACATAGAAAATTATACATCTCTATGATAAGTACTGTACTGCCTTAGCTCCTCCCTCTTTTGGACCATTTCAAACAAACACCTGTTACATAATAGATTAACATGGGAAGAGGAGGGGAGGGGTTTGAGATAGAAGTGTTCACTGTGTAAGCCTATGGGAGCAGACCTGATAGAAAAATTAGACTTAGATTAGTTTGTAGACATTTTAGCAGACACTTTTGTCCAGAGCCACAATGTGAGCAACAATAAAATCCTCCTAGCTAGGACCAGCTCTGTTTGGAGCGTCTATGCTTTGCTGTGGAGGCATTGTTTACCGTACTCTCTCCTCCCGACAGTGTTTGCTGCAGTTTGCCTCAGCACAGATACTGCAGGGGTGGCAGAGGGATGGAGAGAAACAGGAACGGGGGGGATAGAGGGATGCAGGGAGAGAGGGGGAGAGTAGAGAAGGCCGATGGGAGACATGGAGAGAGGTGTTTGTTTTAACCATCAAGTATAATAATGAGGATGCCAGACTGAGCCTGGAGCCAGGGTATAATGGTCCGACACACAGACACACACACTGATGACAGTCACAGCGGTGATCCACAGGGTGTCCCATCTGGTCCCATGCCCAACCCCAGACACAGAGAACCGCATCCAACGGCAGTGTGTGATTGGGTAATTATTCACTGTGAATTATACTTTACACCAATGGGAAGTGAGAACGGAGCGTGGATGGACAATTATCAGGGCTGGGATTGAATGAGAACCCCCATAGGTTGTTGTCAGTCGCCTGGAGACCCTCCCTCTCTTCCACACACACACACACACACACACAAAGTCACACACATACACACACTTCTCTCAACTAATTTACCAATAACAAAACCAACAGTATATTTCAAATTACCAACCTAAACTATCAAAACTAAGTTTGGTTCAGTGGCAGTGAGGCATACAGTATTCCGTCCTCAACAGTATTCCATTCACAACAGTATTCCTTCCTGAACAGTATTCCATTCTCAACAGTATTCCTTCCTGAACAGTATTCCATTCTCAACAGTATTCCTTCCTGAACAGTATTCCATTCTCAACAGTATTCCGTCCTGAACAGTATTCCATTCTCAACAGTATTCCTTCCTGAACAGTATTCCATTCTCAACAGTATTCCGTCCTGAACAGTATTCCATTCTCAACAGTATTCCGTCCTGAACAGTATTCCATTCTCAACAGTATTCCTTCCTGAACAGTATTCCATTCTCAACAGTATTCCGTCCTGAACAGTATTCCATTCTCAACAGTATTCCTTCCTGAACAGTTTTCCATTCTCAACAGTATTCCTTCCTGAACAGTATTCCATTCTCAACAGTATTCCTTCCTGAACAGTATTCAATTCTCAACAGTATTCCTTCCTGAACAGTATTCCATTCTCAACAGTATTCCTTCCTGAACAGTATTCCATTCTCAACAGTATTCCGTCCTGAACAGTATTCCATTCTCAACAGTATTCCGTCCTCAACAGTATTCCATCCTCAACTGTATTCCTTCCTGAACAGTATTCCATCCTCAACAGTATTCCTTTCTGAACAGTATTCCATTCTCAACAGTATTCCTTCCTGAACAGTATTCCATTCTCAACAGTATTCCTTCCTGAACAGTATTCAATTCTCAACAGTATTCCTTCCTGAACAGTATTCCATTCTCAACAGTATTCCTTCCTGAACAGTATTCCATTCTCAACAGTATTCCGTCCTGAACAGTATTCCATTCTCAACAGTATTCCGTCCTCAACAGTATTCCATCCTCAACTGTATTCCTTCCTGAACAGTATTCCATCCTCAACAGTATTCCTTCCTGAACAGTATTCCATTCTCAACAGTATTCCTTCCTGAACAGTATTCCATTCTCAACAGTATTCCTTCCTGAGCAGTATTCCATTCTCAAAAGTATTCCGTCCTGAACAGTATTCCGTCCTGAACAGTATTCCGTCCTGAACAGTATTCCATCCTCAACAGTATTCCGTCCTGAACAGTATTCCATCCTCAACAGTATTCCTTCCTGAACAGTATTCCATCCTCAACAGTATTCCTTCCTGAACAGTATTCCATTCTCAACAGTATTCCTTCCTGAACAGTATTCCATTCTCAACAGTATTCCTTCCTGAACAGTATTCCATTCTCAAAAGTATTCCGTCCTGAACAGTATTCCATTCTCAACAGTATTCCTTCCTGAACAGTATTCCATCCTCAACAGTATTCCATCCTCAACAGTATTCCATCCTCAACAGTATTCCATCCTGTTTTCATAGCCACAAGGGTTGCTTCAATCTGTTTTACTACAAAGAGCTTGTTGAATATTTTACCAAACTCATGAAATAGCAATGAGGCGGTGAATGGGGGTGTTCCTTTTTAGTGTGTGTTTGTGTGTGTGTGTGTGTGTGTGTGTTTTGTACTGCTTTAGAAAACAGCCGCTCCTCCTCTGGCTCCAGCCCGGTCCCCCATCAATCATAGCCTGGCACAGCGGGCACAGATGTGCCCAACACCCAGCTGATTGATTCATATCAATTTAACGTTCAGCACTTAGCATCTCGCCTCAATTTACCGTGCCAGCAGTCCCCCGCCCCCCAATAACCCGCTACACATTCCCCCCTGACGCCTCACAAACACACACACACACCTGCGGCCCTCACACCCACCTCAGGTAGCCTGAAGCCTGATACAGTGGTTACAGAGCTGAAGACAGAGGGAAGAGAGTAATCTGCCCCCCTGGAGAGGAAGGAGGAAAGAGAGGGGTAGGGACTTGACAGTGGCATAAGATGGGATTTGAGACCTCAATCCACCCCACTGTCACACAGAGATAGAGACATACACACACACCCTGCCAGGCCCAAAGGTCCCCAGGGGCCACCCTAAAGACCCTGTTCACTGCTGCTGGTCTTTAGAACATACCACTTAGAGACGAAAGTCGCTGTAGTGCTCTGGGGCATTGTTGTCCCGCGCTGCCCTTTGAAGCCAGGTGAGAGAGGTCTGACACTGATCTAGAGTCCCACGAGACCTCTCACAGACTCAAAATAGACATACACACACACTGCCGGGAAGGAAATAACTGCTAATAAGGAAGACTGTAGAGGAAGAGAGGAGGAAGAGCACCACTCCTTAGTGTCAAAGGAATGAGGGAACTGAGATGGGAAGGGGGGAGAGAAGAGAGGGCAGACAGGGGAGGATGGCTGGAGTGCTTTACATATTAGACATCTTTTGATACATTGATTAGGACTGTGACTGAGACCCTTACAGTATGGCGACTGCAGGAAAGAGACAATTATGATTCCTTATAAGAGGAGCTAAGGAGAGCCACGTCTCTCTCTCTCTCTCTCTCTCTCTCTGTCTCTCTCTCTCACACATCTATTCAGAGAGAGGGATGACATGAAAGAGAGAGCGAGAGGAAGAGAGAGAGACAGAGAGATGATATGCGAGTGAGAAAGAGTGATATGATAAGAGAGAGAGGGATGATATGAAAGAGAGAGAGAGGGGGAGCTGGGCTGACAGCTGCCCCTCCACTGTCTGGACTTAATGAAATATTAAAGAGGTGCATGGCTCCTTTCATCTTTGGTATTTTATTAGGATCCATCTAGTCTAGTGAAAGGGAGCTGCTCCTGCACTCCAGAGGCCAAACAGACACGTATCAACATCGACGGCCAGCAGACAGACACAGACCTGCAGGCAAATTAGAGCAGAGGTGTGTGTGTGTGTGTGTGTTACTATTGTATTTCCAAACTGAACAGGACAAGGGAAAAGAGCACAGAACCTGGAACATTTACAAGTGTCTAATTTATCTATTTTTCTCTCTCTCTTTCCCACTCTAGACTCATCCTTCCGGTACACAGGTAGTCCAGACAGTCTGCGTTCCCGTGCCCCTATGATAACCCCTGACCTGGAGAGTGGGGTCAAGGTGTGGCACCTGGTCAAGAACCACGAGCATGGAGACCAGAAGGAGGGAGACCGCGGCAGCAAGATGGTCTCTGAGATATACCTGACCAGGCTGCTGGCCACCAAGGTAACACCCGGCTTAAATACATTTTAGTCATTTAGCAGACGCTCTTATCCAGAGCGACTTACAGTTAGTGAATACATATTTTTTTATACTGGCCCCCCGTGGGAATCGAACCCACAACCCTGGCATTGCAAACGCCATGCTCTATCAACTGAGCTACATCCCTGCCGGCCATTCCCTCCCCTACCCTGGACGACGCTGGGCCAATTGTGCGCCGCCCATGAGTCTCCCGGTCGCGGCCGGCTGCGACAGAGCCTGGATTCGAACCAGGATCTCTAGTGGCACAGTTAGCACTGCGATGCAGTGCCTTAGACCACTGCGCCACTCAGGAGTACATAGTAAATACTTCTTTATATACCAACACACTGCATTGTCTCTCCATATTTCAATTATACTACAGTAGTTTACTTTCAGTTCCTGTTGGTATGTTTACATACATTTTACAAAGTGTGGCTAGTGACAGACTTTTGTTTCCCTAGGTTCTTTCCTATTCATTGAGGAAATCAGTTGTTCAGTGAGTTCATGTATGTCTGAACTAGTGTGTCCATTGTTTTTACCCAGGGTACCCTGCAGAAGTTTGTGGACGACCTGTTTGAGACGTTGTTCAGTACCGTCCACCGAGGTAGCGCCCTGCCCCTCGCCATCAAATACATGTTTGACTTCCTGGACGAGCAGGCAGACAAACACGGCATCCACGACCAAGATGTCCGCCACACATGGAAGAGCAACTGGTGAGCAACCTGAAAGATGTAAAATAGGAATGATAGGATGGATCTATAATATGATGTATAATATAGGATGCAATGTGTATCATTGTGTATCACTTAGTTCTACAAAAGAGACATGACTCTAAACTTTATCATAGGACGATACACTGAGTCATCGGTTAGAAACATTCTAAAATATAACAGTACTGGATTCTGCCTGTCTGGAGTTATGAGCCTTAAGCTCCTCACTTGAGTGACCCAGAAAGAGGAGAGAAATACAGTACTGATAGTTGGTGGATTCTGGCTCCCAGAGAGTGAAGAAAAATATTGAGAGTGGATTCTGACTGACTCATTCCTTTGCCCTCTCTCTCCCCCCCTCTTTACCTCCCTCTCTCTCTCTCCCCCGCTCTCTCTCCCCCTCTTTACCTCCCTCTCTCTCTCTCCCCCTCTTTACCTCCCTCTCTCTCCCTCTTTACCTCCCTCTCTCTCTCCCCCTCTCTCTCCCCCGCTCTCTCTCCCCCTCTTTACCTCCCTCTCTCTCTCCCCCTCTTTACCTCCCTCTCTCTCCCCCTCTTTACCTCCCTCTCTCTCCCCCTCTTTACCTCCCTCTCTCTCCCCTGCTCTCCCCCTCTTTACCTCCCTCTCTCTCTCCCCCTCTCTCTCCCCCTCTTTACATCCCTCTCTCTCTCCCCCTCTTTACCTCCCTCTCTCTCTCTCTCCCCCTTTTTACCCCCCCCCCGCTCTCTCTCAGTCTTCCACTGCGGTTCTGGGTGAACGTGATCAAGAACCCCCAGTTTGTGTTTGACATACACAAGAGCAGCATCACGGATGCCTGTCTGTCTGTGGTGGCCCAGACCTTCATGGACTCCTGCTCCACGTCAGAGCACCGCCTGGGCAAGGACTCGCCCTCCAACAAGCTGCTCTACGCTAAAGACATCCCCAACTACAAGAGCTGGGTAGAAAGGTAAGAGTGAGACACCAATATACATTTTCAACAGTGAAGAGGCGACTCCAGGATGCTGACCTTCTAGGCAGAGTTGCAAAGAAAAAGCCATATCTCAGACTGGCCAATAAAAATAAAAGATTAAGATGGGCAGTCTGAGATATGGCTTTTTCTTTGCAACTCTGCCTAGAAGGTCAGCATCCCGGAGTCGCCTCTTCACTGTTGACGTTGAGACTGGTGTTTTGCTGGTACTATTTAATGAAGCTGCCAGTTGAGGACCTGTGAGGCGTCTGTTTCTCAAACTAGACACTCTAATGTATTTGTCCTCTTGCTCAGTTGTGCACCGGGGCATCCTACTCCTCTTTCTATTCTAGTTAGAGCCAGTTTGCGCTGTTCTGTGAAGGGAGTAGTATACAGCGTTGTACGAGATCTTCAGTTTCTTGGCAATTTCTCGCATGGAATAGCCTTCATTTCTCAGAACAATAATAGACTGACGAGTTTCAGAAGAAAGTTATTTGTTTCTGGCCATTTTGAGCCTGTAATTGAACCCACAATTGCTGATGCTCCAGATACTCAACTAGTCTCAAGAAGGCCAGTTTTATTGCTTCTTTAATCAGCACAACAGTTTTCAGTTGTGCTAACATAATTGCAAAAGGGTTTTCTAATGATCAATTAGCCTTTTAAAATGATCAACTTGGATTAGCAAACACAATGTGCCATTGGAACACAGGACTGATGGTTGCTGATAATGGGCCTCTGTACGCCTATGTAGATATTCCATTAAAAATCAGCCGTTTCCAGCTACAATAGCCATTTACAACATTAACAATGTCTACACTGTATTTCTGATCAATTTGATGTTATTTTAATGGACAACAAAATTGCTTTTCTTTAGAAAACAAGGACATTTCTAAGTGACCCCAAACTTTTGAACGGTAGTGTACATTTTTCAAACATTTTCCATCCTGAAAATTAGGAATAAGCAATGGCTTTGAATTCTGGTCAAACAGATGGAAAAGGGGTCTTAGAAATCATCTACCAGAAAAAGTCTTAAAAGGTATTAGAAATACATCAAAACACAATAATGTTGAACTGAAGACCCCTGCCAACTAATATCAACACTTATATGTAGTTTCTGAGAAAATGTTCTGCCTTCTTTTAAGTTTAAGAAACATTGCTTTGTGCCTTGAAATTCTGCTACCTAAAACCCACATATCTTTAAGATATTTTCTAATTTGTCTCCCTCATGAGGAGGGAGGATAATGAAAGTTCACAAAAGTAACAAGTAAAGGTAGACCTATCAATTAGCTATAGTGTTTTTACTGATATCAATTATTTAGTGATCGAATTTCTGAAAAATTGGTAACGGAATTTATGCAATTGAATTGGATACAATTGGAAATCATAGTAGTCACAAATCACAGTTGGGTTCACAAGTTTGGACAGCACAGCACAGTATAGTACAGCACAATAGAGTACAGTAAAGAAAAGTATAGTTCAGTACTGTGCAGTTAGGTAGAGTTCAGTACAGTACACAGTAGATCACACTATAATGTACTGTATTGTACTGTACTATACTCTACTACTGAACTGTACTGTGCTCTACTGTACTCTATTGTACTGAACTCTACTTTACTGTGCTGTACTTTGATGTCCAAACTTGTGAAACATAGACGTCTGTAATTGGTTCAGATTTGGTCCGATCCTGACCAACCAAATTTGGTCTTGTTTGGGGGCAGAGCTCATTAAAATAATAGCAAGTGTGTAGAATAATACCCAAATATGCAAAGGAGGATATGGCATATCTATCTATACCTTTGTGTACCTACAGTATTTAGGATACATCATCATGAAGAAAATCCATAATTGCATTTCTGTGTACAGATCAGGGACCCATGTTGAAATTCCTTTACCACAATTCTGTTACCGGGTGTAAATCCACTTCACTTACTGTAGTTCAATAACCAAAATAGATGTTTTCAAAGTCAATGTGTCATGTCATAGATGACACCACATTCTTTCTGCAGACATCGATGAATCATAATTCGGAGCAGGTATTTAAGAGTTTTTTGAAAAAACGTGGACACATAGAAAACTGAGGGAGATTTTACAAAAATTATGTTACTAAACTTAGCATTTTGCACAGTTCTTCCAGTAAATGTGTTTTTGTAAAATGTTGTGTAAATTGTTAAAAGTAGTCCTTGTGCATAGAGTTTTATATTATTAAAAAATTGAAATCAATGGTTTTTGTTTGGCATACATTGTAATTAAAACATCTGAGTCTCAGCACAATTCTGTTATTGTGGAATTGCCCACATACAATTCTATATCCTTGTTTTCTTACCCCTCACACAAACTGTTCTGGTCCTGGATACACTTGCCGTATATTAAGTATTACATATGTACTCGTAAAATGTGACTAATATGTAGAAAATGAGCCTCAACTTTCCAGTAAAGCATTTTGGTATAGAATGTGTGGTCTCTGTGCATGTTGATACTGAGTGTCGCCCCCTGTATGTGCCTCCAGGTACTATGCCGACATTAACCGTCTGCCAGCCATCAGTGACCAGGACATGAATGCCTACCTGGCAGAGCAGGCCAGGCTCCACTCCACAGAGTTTAACATGCTCAGTGCTCTTAACGAGATCTACTCCTATGTCTCCAAATACAGCGAGGAGGTGAGTCCTTACACACACATACATTGGGGGAAAAAAGTATTTAGTCAGCCTTAGACCACTGCGCCTGCTCTAGAGGAGATCTGCATGGAGGAATGGGCCAAAATACCAGCAAAAGTGTGTGAAAACCTTGTTAAGACTTACAGAAAACGTTTGACCTGTGTCATTGCCAACAAAGGGTATATAACAAAGTATTGAGAAACGTTTGTTATTGACCAAATACTTATTTTCCACCATAATTTGCAAATAAATTCATAAAAAATCCTACAATGTGATTTTCTGGATTATTTTTTCTCAATTTGTCTGTCATAGTTGACGTGTACCTATGATGAAAATTACAGGCCTCTCTCATCTTTTTAAGTGGGAGAACTTGCACAATTGGTAGCTGACTAAATACTTTTTTCCCCACTGTATAGACACACACACACACACACACACACACACACACACACACACACACACACACACACA